>NW_027175887.1:402500-497500 GCF_023055335.1 Clinocottus analis
AACAAAGATTAAAATACCCATTTGTCTGGCAGTGTGGCCATTTAAAAGAAAAAAGAAAAAGGTTTTATTTTCTCAACATTTGAATTGAGTGTTTTTATAAAGAAAGAAAAAATCACTGTTGATGACTATAACCAAGTAAAAGAATAACATTATCCTTTTACTGTTACTATCAAAAAATAATCCCATCACCAACTCTGTCTTCTATGACTCTGCAACTTGTTAAGGTTGCAGAGTCACAGTCTTGGTACAAAAATAGGATAAATGATCGTAGAGCAGGGTGCCCTGCCAGCTAGAATGTGAAAAGGAGAACGCTGCTTGCACTCTTTTAGAAAAAAAGAGAAAAACCTGCAGAGGTAGCTCTGGAGCGAACATTGGTGCAGAGCCGCTAGCGCCCCACAAAGGCCAAAGCTGTACACGGCACTCTCATCCCAACTGCATTACTTTGAAGACAGCAGCACTCTGCATTATGATACTTTACACGTCTACCCCCCCCACCCCCTCCCCTCCATCATTGGGAAACCTAATCAGTAAGTGGGTGGAGGTTGAATAGAAGAATGAAATGTTGCATTAATCCCTCTGTTGCTTTGTATTTCATGCGGTCTCTCCAACTGTCTCTTGGTTTTATTTTTCTCTGTCTCGTCTTCCTCCACCTTGTTCTCTCAGTAGAAATAAATATTGATCCTCCTCATTGACGAACAGATATCGTTGGCCTGAACTGACTCTTGAGAACTGACTCTTGAGAGGCACACTGATGTGAGGAGATATGCCCCCCATCTTTCTCAGTGCCACAATCTTGAGTTCTACCGCTAACATGCAATTTCATATAGCACCTTAAATATAAACTTTTTCCACCAGCTTTCATTCTGTTCATTCTCATTAACCTGTTTTAGTTTCACTTTCTTTTCCACAACCGGTGATTGATGGCCTCAAGGCTAGTATTTAATCACTACTCGTGGTCAGAATCCCCCAAGGCCTTTTGGATTGCATTCACATTATTTTATTTCCTGAGCACAGTTGAGCCAAAGTGGTGTCCAGAGAAGAATCATGTTGACTCAGGAAAGTGTGGAGCGGCAATTTTGAATTTGAACCCTATAAGTAAGAATCTGCATTTAGAGAGTACCCGAGAATTGTCCTCAGGAATATTGTGATGGTCTGAATTAGTGTTGGATACACTGCGTAACTTAAACCTATCACACAGCTGTAATCTAGGATGACCTTTTGCATAAATCCTTACACGTAAGAAGGAGCCTTTTTTTTTTTACTGTTGCTGCGCATCCAGAGGAAATGCTCACAAGTAGACAAAGGAGAATAGAAAAACAAAAGCAAGTTAAGATGCACATTTGTCACTTTGATAAAGCACAATCGCTGGATACAAACACTAGCAAGTACAGAAGCACCGCAATAAACAACGGAAGTTTCTGGCGAACAATTAAAAACTATTAGACGAGCCTTGGCACAGTCCACACAAGCAGTTTGCTCGCTAAGCAAAGTTGGCTTTTTTATGTTTCAAGCAGTCTTGATTTTAAAAAGACATTGTTGTAAATAGTCTCTAATACTCAAGGTGAAGCAAAAGTTGTGTCCCAAACACAGGACTTTCACAGGCAAATGTTCAAGTCAAAGTCAATGATGATTTATGTTACCGTTTTGTCATGTAATTCATACAAACTTATCTCTTCATTTTTTGTCAGAAAATGTCTTAGAACTTTGCCTTTTTTTTAATTCTGTGAAATATTGTCCCGAGACTTACTAAAATTCTATGTTTGTGTAAACACACCGTCATTTTTAGATCATCCATATTATCTGTTCAAGTTCTACTACCGGATACCTCCTTAATAATGATCTGCATGTACATCTCTCTCTTTATATGACACAGTATATGTATACTTTCTTTTATTTCCGATGTTCTACTCCTGTGTGTATGTGTTCGTCCTCTTTGTCCTCTTTCTTAAGTTATGAATGAGCTATGTCACATACATACATGTTACTTGTATGTATGTACTTTATAACCCTGAGGTTCAATACATTGGTAATGTCATATTGCATTTTTATATATCTGTATTTGATGCAAATATTATTTTTATTATCTAAAATCCACATGTGGTTTTGTATGACGAAATGAAATTTCAGGTTAATATTTGTGTGTGTGACCATATTGTTTGTAATAGTAAGTTTAAAAAAAATGTTACTATTACTTCCAAATACCTGAAAGTAATGATCATTTTGCTGCAAACTGAAACACATGTTGATACTGTACATATCATTTTGCATGTGAATTGTTGTCGGGATTATCTTTGCTTATGTGTACCTTGCCCTTTATTCCCTCCACTCTTCCCTTTCCCACTTTCCTACTTGAACTCCCCAAACTCCTCTTACACCTCATTTTCTTCCCCTTTTCTTGGAGGAATAAAGATACAATATTCATAGATACAATATTGCATTATATTAATTAATAATGGGCATTTTTGGAATTACAATTATTGTTTACATTGCTGGTAAATGTGTCAGTTAGAATAATTGACAAATATAGACTTTATGTGGTTTGTTTATTGTTTTTATATGTGGCTCATCCAATAGTGTAAATAATTATCACATTTAAAAAGTCTGCTGATATTCAATTTTTTTTAATTGTCAACGAACAACGGTTGCAAAACGTTGTCACATTCATTCTCAAAAAATGTTTAGTTTTGTAATTCATAATATTGTGGCCATTTAAGTTAACATTATCTATATTATAATCATATGCTGACCCATCGGGTCATTTTACCCCCAATATAAAAGGATGAAACAAACCCACAGTCATTCAAATTCCAACAGAAATTTTCTTTTTCTTTCTGTATGAAAGTAGATGTAGAGACTCTTCTTCCTATCAGTGGCACTTTGTCAGTCATTTTCATACACTTGTAGAGTGTGATGCTGACCTATGGAAAACATGAACTCAACAAATAGTTCCATCTCTTTAAGATGCATAATTCCATGATTTGGGTACTTTGGACTGAGACGCTCCAGGATCTCAATGCACAAAAGCATAATATAATAATATGAAGTCATTCCTCAAAGTACATTTATTGAACCCAGTTGTTAGGGTTAGGTGTGATGAGATTTAATAAAAACACGTCAACGAGCCGGACTTGGTGACATAATCCTTTATTACATGCACACATTGTAGTTTCTTCTCACTCAGTCCCACAGACACTGTCCTGCCCCAAATAGTGACTCGACTAGAGCCTCAAATGTGGATCGTTAGTTCCAACTACAATAACAAAAGGCAATATTTCCTCTTGTCTGTGTAATGTTTGTTAGAAACTAGTGTGGCCAGCTGCTTCAGGAAATTAGTCCGTTAAACTGTACTGGCACAGCAGGGTCCTGCGCTAAATGACATCCATACATCATTGTGTCATGATAGTACTGTGTTAGTTGTATTTACAAATATTGTATCACCTAATTACCTGTTACAGTTTTACTAACAATTACTGGTCGGATAGGTTTTTATAGCGATTCTATTTTGAATTTAATTGCATTTAATTAAAGAACCCAAAATCACAAATCACACCCTATGTGCTGGCACCGTCAGAGTCTAAAAATGAGCACATCCCATTCACTCTCCCCTCTGCGTCTAGCTCCTCTCTCACTCCTCTTGTTCATTTTCTCCATCATCCTTTGTCCCCACCCTCGTGTCTCCCCATCCCATTCTAACACTGGTGTATCCATCCCATCCTCAGGCTATCCTCCTCAGTCTCTCCCCCTGCGTTGTGTTACTAAAGTCTGACTAAGTGGAGGTACGTACAACAAGCCAACCAATCGCAGCACAGCTTACAGTTGCAACGCCACTCCGTTTAGCACTCGCTTAGCTTCTTGCTTCAGGAATCACAGTCGGACTTTGTAAAATACAGTTTAGAAATAATCTCATTGGTTGACAAAATCAAGCTGAAAGTGTAATAGCTGTAGGAGTTGGACAACTAGCAGTATCAATTACACTAGGTATGTCCCTCTTTTATTGTCATTTCCCACTGGCTCTTTCCTTGTATTTAATCCAGCCATCAGGTCTAAAAGGGCCACACAGTAAGATCACAGCCGGTGAAAACAGTTGTACAAAGATACCCTTAGTTACAGAGTAGGGGGAGGGTCTCTGGTGAAATTAGCAATTAAAATTACATTATTGGAATTGTAGGATCTAGCATGATCTTATTGCTGCTTGACCAACAATTTCGTCAATTTGCCAAACGGACCTGTCCTTTAACTCAACCATTGAGGATATTTCTGCTTCCTTAATCATCACAGCTAAATTGTATAGTCCACATACTATTCTTAATACAAGTGTATTGATATACTGAAATTCATATTTAGTACTCTTACCCTTAGGGTAAGGAAGTAATAGAACACATACTACAACTAACACTGGTATTCCTATAGTGCAGTAAATTACTAAAGAAATGAAATAAGATGTTTTAATCAATTGATACATGAGACAAAGCAGCTTCAAAAGCCTCGAGCACGGTGGATCATAGCTGAGGTTGCCTCATGCTGCATCTGCTGCAGAGCAAACTGCAGTCAGACCCTCATTATAGATGCTAAGCACTTTTCAACAGTGAGAGCCACAGTGCAAGCAATCCCTGCACTGAGATGCGTAAATGCTGATCAGTGGCGTGTTTTGCCTTTGTTTTCTCGATAAGATGTTGATCAGGCAGGTCTACGCTCGATAATCAGAATCATATTCACAAGATTGCTAACAGTGGCAGTCCCTGATCAGGAATTACAGGGCTATACGAATTGCTGAGGCTGTATCAAAAACTGTAGGTTATTGATAATCTGACACTGCTGCTGCTTCACCAGTGTTTGTGTACGTGTCACAATCAGTAAAGAGCTGCAGTGCTGCTGATTTATTCCTGTGGTTACAGGACTTGACGTCGCAAACACGGCTATTTAAACAGAGCTGAGTGTGCGCTGTCACATAGTGAACATGCACAGATACACACACACACACACAGTGTAAATAAAGCTGTAGCAGACACAAACGCATCGGCCAATCATTTCAGAAGGGTATTCTAGAACACATGCATGTGCTGTACCATACTAATGTATATACAAAGGCCATGGCTGGAGAGTGCAACAGTAAATCGGGTCGTGCCTATAGACAAACTGATTATTAAACATTTTCAAGGAGATTTTCAGAACTGCCATTTTGCATCCTAAAATTGAACTGAACCACGTGCTTTGGGGGAAAAAACAACACAGTTGAAAGTCCCCCTAAAAATGTTGGAGGCCCACTGTCATTGAAAAATGATGAATATTTTCTGTGGGATTTCTAGACATGGTACTTTGAATCCTCAAGCGAACTGGAGCTGGAGCTCTGGGGATTTAAATGACTTGATGCTTGCAGAAAGAAATGCGAGTCATTTTCATGACTGAATTGTGACTGAATTGTCTTTTTAGAACTGAAAATTAATGAATCAATCCCTTCTTCCATTCGAACTCAACCTGGCAGTTTCTTTTCTCTAAAGCAAAGTGTTAAGGTTAGTTGTTTTGTGAGTCAAATTAGTTTAAAGGAGGCGTGGTCAGCGGAAAATGCTTTATTGGTGCAGAATCACGGTCTGTAGTCTCAGTGTCATTTAGAGACCTTCCTTTCCTGCTTTATTGTATTCATCAGACTAACTGAAAAAAAAACAATGAAACCAAGCTGTGCTTTAAAAAACTCAGGTGTGGCCACATATTTCTAAACAATAATGTTGAAGTTTTGGCCAGCCTCCCGGTCCGAGACAGAACATATACAATAAGGGATACTCCACCCCAAAAATACATTTTGTATTAAATCACCACTATTGATAGACTTCTTTTTTTTTTGAAAACTTGACCATCTAGAAGTGTCTTATAATCATGACAACATGCAAGAATTATGTCACAAAATACCAGTAGAATGCTTTTTGGTAATTGTCAGAACAGTCCCACCACAATGTCAATTACTAGATGTTCTGGAACTTTTGATGTTTGTTCTCATTACATTACAGCTGTTAAAATTTAAAAATTGAGATTGAAATTCTTGAATTTACAAAAAGCAAAAATAATCTCACCACGAGGACAACTACAAGCCAGTAGTACAAGAATTTTCCAATAGCTTTGCTAACTTGAATACCATTAAGTGTGATATAAAAGCGTGGATCCTTGGGGTAGTGGTACACAAAATTCACAGTTCAGTGTACCTTGGTTTTGGGGTCATGGTATAGTTAGTTTTTGGTACAGCAGTGAAGCCAAGATCATGGGGTGGTTGTGGCTCAGTGGTTAGCATGCCCGTCTTTCAGTCACAGAATTGATGATTTCATACCCGGCCCCACTGGTCCTCGTCGTTCAACCATAAATGCAGCATAAACCATGAATATGACTCGAGAGGACTCAAAAATATATTTAGCTGATAGTGATACGTTCTCAAGGTGCTACTCGGATAGTCTCGTAAATTTGGATAGTGCATACATGATGGTTTCCCATTTAACAGTATTATTATTAGGCTAATATTTATTCAAAAATAGGCTATATATTTGGCAAATATTTGCAAAATATTTTCCTTTTTTTATTTTTACAAATATTTGTAAAATCAGACATTCAACAACCCAATATTATCAGAATTGGAAGATGATTTATTTTGTACAGTATTTCTTCACCACTGCGACGATTTGACAGTTAAATCAGCCCCTTTATCGAATCGTCGAATAGACAGCAATTTTGAATCACCCCTAAAATGAACGTTGAACCTTGAATCCATTCTGTAGATTTAAGTCTGCCCTCTCGGGCTGCCATGATGATTTTGTTGTCTTTGTTGACAAGAACTTGTTTTACTGAAAAATAAACTTTGCCCAACTCAAGCTAACCACAGACACTGTTCTCCATGAACTGACATCTTCATACAACCATCTTTCAGGCCTACGGGAGGTGACATTTGATGCCTAAAAGATAGGTTTTGGGGTAGTATGTCATCAACAAAAAATATAACAGCAGACCAACTTCTAAACCAATCCCATTCCAGAAAGATCTCGATTCGGGACCAGTATGCAAGGACAAACTAAATAATGGCTGAGTTTGTCCTTGCATGCTGGTCTCAGATGAGGGCCTTACATCTTTTTATGCAACATCCAACTGTAGTTTCTGCAGAATAGAAACTGATCCCACACTAACCTCACAAGGACAAATCATACAATAAATGTGTTGATGAGTAATTACAAACTCGGCTGTGTTCCGTATTGGTGGGTAAGGTATCGTTTCTTAGTTGTTTGTTGTTGCAGCCATCATAATGAGGGTGCAAAGTGAGGATGCCCTTTAGTACTTCAGCTCTTTTCATGACTTGTCCAAGGACAACGTGAGTTTTTTTAAATGGGCGCTGAAGCTATAAATTACAACAGACCAGCTCCAACATCACCACACGAAATGTCTGCTGTTTGTCTGAATGGCTACATTGATAAAGCATGGCAATATTCATTAAGAGACAGTACATCATGGTAGCACCATATCATCATTATTAGTAGACAATAACATGGTCTCAAAGGTATGTTTGGAAATGTATTTCTGGGAAAAGAAGTAGACGCTGAAGCAGGTTAATATAGTAGTGCTACATAGCGGTGAGAGTCTTGTGGGTGTGGAATATTCTCATTTCATAAAAAAAACCTGAAAAACTTCTTGTCAGTGACATTTGTATGATGTAGGCAGGTATAGTCCCTCCTCTCTGAGTTTTTTCAACACAATCATTCCAATATAAATTAATCTGAAAATCTAAAACATCTTAATGCATGTGTAGTGGTGGAGCAAGACTGTCCCTCCATTCTGTGTTTGTACCTTTTATACAGAATGGTAACATTCTCGGCGATGTCGGCTGCAATGACCAACAATCTTTTTTTTTTTAGCTTTTACTGGCGCAGGCCTACCACATTAGAAAAACAATTCATATTGGGTGTGTTTGAGCAAACCCATTTGTCTTTGATGATGTTTTGTGACTGGTGTGGTGATATTCTCACCTAACCTTGTCTGAGAAATTATTCATTTTAAATTTACTTTTTTATTTATGTGAATTGTTGAGGACATGTACAATATAAATAATCAGCTTTGTATATTTGTATATTCTTTGTATATTTTTTAATCTGACCGTTTGGCACTACCTCTGAAAAAAAAGGATGATAGAAAAAGAAAACGAGCAATCATTAACGTCCACAAGACGGCACTCTAAATGATCCCTGTGTCAATGATTAAACACTACAGATTCTTCTACATTTCACTCTCCTGTGTGAGCCTATACTCTGCATTTTTTGTATTGGTATTTCTCTTAATTCTTATAACAGGCCTGCCATATTGGCTGCACAGATATTTCTGTTGCTGTTTGAAAAATTAGGCGAGATTTAAACATTGCTTTCCTAGGTCAGTTAAATAACATTTAACAAATAAACACATTGGTATAACTGAATTGTTATGTATTAAAATTGAAATAATAAATACCATCAAAATGAACTGGAATTAAAATTTAAGTGTGCACCTTTTTAATGCAGCAGCAAATAGGTAAAAACTAAAACAGGAATTAAGATTCCAGAATATAATATACATAATCTCTCTTTTATTTAAAAGATGAATTAATTTAATATACTGTCATTGACATTGATACCCAGTTCAGACGTTGAAGTTTGAACGAAGACCATTCAAGCATGCATTATGGTAAATGTAGTGGTTCCGCCCATAAAAGGGACTTCAAGTCAGGATGTACTGCTTCAGTTTTGACCATAACTTTGGTTTAATCATTCTCGATTGATACCTCCGTGTCTCTTAACTTTTATACAACATAGCTAGAATGCTCTTTTAACGGAACCTTTTAAAAGAAGTGTTTGTCATTGATATAAAATAATGGAAGAGACTCTATATAGTGTTAAACTAAAACACAGAGTATATATATATATAAATACTGAAAATACTAAACAATGTACTTTGCAGTTGTTCAAAAGTTAAGTAACAAATGTTGTGATCATAAGTAGGAAAGGTAGAAATGGCTTAAGTAAAGTTTCACCACATAAAGGAAAAAGATCCACCCAATATGTTGAAACATCACCTAAATCTGTAGCTTCCTGCTGCTTCATCCTTTCCATCAAAAAGCCCATCAGCCTCAACTGTACTTTAGTTTTAGTGCTAATTCACAAACGTAAGCATGCCAACGCGCTACACAAAGATGGCGAACATGGTATATGCCTGCTAAGCATGCAAATACAGACTTACATTGCTGCTAGCATGTTGAATTTGATTACCTAAATGAAGACAAACACATACCTGACCCTGACTTTGGAGAAGGGTTTTTTCTTCGGTCAGTCTGTCTGTCTGTCTTTCTGTCTAACGTGACTGTTTCCCTGTTAACAGCAACCTGTTGTTCTTGCCGGTAGACTGGCTAAAACACCTGGACTCTGAGATCAAAATGTGAAGCGATTGGAGTGTTAACTTGGAGTGTTAACTTGGAGTGATTGTGTGTACTGCTAACTGTTCTCAGCTCCAGATGATTTACCCACACGAGTTGCTCTGAGTTTCCCAAAAAAAAGAAGATGTATTTAACCACCGAGCTGGCTGTGTTTCATGTTCCTAAACAAAGTGTACCACCACGGATGTGGTTTTGGGAATCCCAGAGCAGGTAGTCCAGTGGATGTACTAGTATGAAAATCTAATGGGATGTATTCAGATCAGAGGGGTTTGTGTCCGTCCACTGGACTAGTGCATCCTCCCTCCCCTCGACAGTTTGTGTTGGTGCCGCAGTGCGCCACCTCTTGGTGTCTGAGGGATATTGTGGAAACTGATAGCTGATTTTCGTAACCAATATTCCTGTTTTGTCCTGTCTCTGTCCTGTCTGTCCATCTGTTTGTCCCTCCGTCCATCCGTCTGTCTATCTATCTGTCTTTTTCTAACTTCTTCCTTTGGTCTAAACTATTTTACTTGGTTTGGGCTGATTTTGTTTGGAGTTATTTATCTCTCTTCTATTTTTTCCCCCAACTTTGTTTCATTTACAAATGCTTGTAACTGTAACAAATGTTTTCTATTTGCAATTTCTGATGTGTGATGCTGTCATAACACAAATGGACATATCATAATATTACTTTGTTTCATCAAAAATGCATCTCCATGCATATTCCAATTTATTTTTATTTTTTTTACCATATCATGAAAACATTCATGCTGACTGTTTCATTTGCTACTCTGAATGAATGACCCTTCATAACTCCGCTCTGACCTTTGCCCTCTTACCTGTGCCATGTCATTTTCACGTGTAGCCACGGGTTATGAGAAGTCGCGCAGCCTCAATAATATCTCCGGGATGACGGGCGCTCCGCTGCGCCTAACTCCCATCATCAACTCCACCTTTGAGCCCTTCGAGCCGCCTGGCCTCAGGCGATGCCGCTCCCCCATTCCTTCCATCTTGTAGCATAGCCAACAGGGAGACACAAACAGCAACAAGTCAACAACAACAATATCGAATGTTTTCCTTCTTTCTTTTTTTCTGGGGAACATGCAAGAAAAGCATCAACATAGAAGGAGTGTCTCATCGACAATTGATTCATCCCAGCAGCTCTTTCATTACCATTATTCACATTTCCTTCATGATAGAACCAATAATCATAATCAATAATAGAACCACTTATCTTTTAGGCACCAGAAAGTCCTATTTTAAAACCTGCAGCATATCTGAAACCTTGCCGACTAAGCTGAAATAGACGCTTAAGCGTAAGCAAGTGTATTTTAAAATACACCAACACACTCTGACACGCCTGCCTTAATGACAGCAATATAGTCTATGTTAGTTTAGATGGATATGATAGTTGAGTTAGTTTGCCTCTCGCTTTCCGTATGCTAATTCTTGTCTGTATCCCAACACCGCACTCACACTTCAACACTTTAAGACTGAAACTTAAGAGTAGCTATTAATAAGGATTTTTCTATTACTAATCCTCAGAATGCACACACACACACACACACACACACACACACACACACACACACACACACACGCACACACACACACACGCACACACACACACACACACACACACACACACACACACACACACACACACACACACACACACACAGTGACACTATCTTATTGCTGCAGCATGCTTGTTTTTTTCATAAGAATCTCCAGAATAGGAAACATATGGTGTACAGGTAGTAAACTAAGTCAAATTCATATCTAAAAAAAAAAGAAAATAACCCAAAGTGTAGCGCGTCCACAATTTTTGGAAAATGCCTGTTTGTTTGTGTGTTTCATTGAGAAAGAACAACCCCTGTGACACATACGTATGTGCACACTCAGTTAGTTTGTTCTGTATATCCCTTTAGTACAGGGAGAGATATATATCTATTAGATCATAAATCACCTCCATAACCAACTAAAGAATGCTGCAGCTTCACCTCTGTATTTTTTTCCCTGCTCCATTCTCTGACCTCAGACTCTGCTTAGCCCCTTAACACAACACAGGCACAACACAGGACTGTGGAAGAACTTGATGAACAATTATGTTTAATACTGTGGACAGCTGGGGAACAGGTGTCTCTGTCAGAGTTGGTCGCAGGTGGTTCCCAACCTGGCACTCCTTAGGGGTTGCACAAAAAACACAACAGTTGAGAATTGATTTAGAAAAAAGATAGCACATTAGATTAAATGTAACATGACATTTTATCTGTTTTTAAATATTTACATTTTCCTTGTTACATATTGGCTTAAAAGTAGAGCAGTTTCAATATTTAGATTTAGAAGCAGACTACATTTCAGCCTGAACATCCAGCAAATTTTGATCTGCAAAACAAAAAAATGTACCCGCATTGCCAAAAATCCACAAAATGTTGGGAATCACTTTTCAAAGGGGATTAAGGGAATGCTAAGGGAGCAGAGTGTTGGTAAGACTAAACTGGGGATAGAAACATATTTTGAAAATAAAATAGACAAAAATAGCTCTTAGAAAATAGAAAAAAAACTCTTTGTGAACATACAGAAACTTGGACTTTTAACTTCACAGGAGTAGGATCTTGACCACGCCATCACTCTCACAAAGGATTTTTAGCAAAAGGCTGAGCTGCAAAGTTGGAAGACAGAGATGAAAGCTTCTCATTTTTTTCTGCTTGTTCCTTCTCTTTACTTAGCTAAGGTTAAAGGAACAGTAACA
Organism: Clinocottus analis; assembly: GCF_023055335.1. NCBI lineage: Eukaryota > Metazoa > Chordata > Actinopteri > Perciformes > Cottidae > Clinocottus > Clinocottus analis. The sequence continues at coordinate 414,662 of NW_027175887.1, forward strand.
AAATAGGGTATTTGATTTATTTCAGAGGGTGAGTTGTGAAAATTGATACCAGTCTCAGAGTTTGGTGTAAAGTACTGTTCTGGAATTGGGATGCCGTTAGCCTCATTTAGCATATAGACTGGTAGCATCTTCATCTTCTCCCAACATTATTGGAAAGAAAAGCAAATATTTATTTCCACAATTGTTGAACTATTCCTTGAATGTGGCAGGGTAATTTACTTCATCTTTATCTGGAAAAGGTTTTGGGACATTGCAGCTTAGCCTGAGTGTGAGAAGCGTGGTTTTCCACAAGTCTGAGTTCATCCCACAACCATCAACACCACCACTACCACCAACAGCGTTGATAGTTGACTTGCGCTGACTCCAGTGTGACTCAGCAGCCAGTGGCAATATTTTTAGTTTTTGGCTTCTCTTTCTTTCCCTGTTTTTGCCCTTCCTGAACCCCCTCCCTCCCCCCATCCTCTTCTGTCCGTCCACCTCTTCTATGTCGGCTACGGCTGCTCAGTAGGAGGCACTGTGAACGGCTACTGGAGCGACAGCCCGTGGTAGAGGAAGAGCGGACGACAAACACCACAAGAGAAGAAGCGAGAGAACATGACAACAGAGACAGCATACAAACATATACATATGCAATGTAGATAAATGAAACTGCGGCGGTTGGACCTTTGTGTTTCTGTTCACTTATGTTGTATCTGCAGCACACGTGTGTGCATGTGGATGTTTGTTTGTGCATTAGTGTGTGTGTTTCCCTGAACCTGCATCTACCTCTCTTCTAAGATGCACAACCTGGAATAATATTTTTGCTCCTACATGACATTTTAGTTTTGATAAATTTTTTTTAGTCACAAGCTTTGTGCGAGCACATAATGATGTCATCTTTCTGTCAGTTAGTGTACTTTTGTTTCTATTAATCTAAGGTGTTTTTCCCCAAAATATCAGTGTTATTTTTCTTTTTGTTTTAAACTGTAATCTTCTGATGTCGCAGAAATGTTATTGATTCTTTTGAAAAAAAAACAACAATGTCAGACTTGTTCATTGTTTTACGGTAATCGTGCCTGTTGCTTCAATGTTTAAATCTCTTGTACTCATCTCGCGCTCTCACCTTCCTGCTCCCTGACAGAAAGTAACAGATAGCTGTCAGTTAGATGGAAATCATTCCCTTTGATTCACAATCTATTCCCATCAGAGCAGCATAGACTCCTTCTGTACTCCGACGTATTTACTTCCTGTTACTGTTTTTTTTTTGCATTCAAGCTGGGAGTACTGGGAGGTGAGAGTTCCAAATGAGGACGTTGTCTTAAGAGCATATTACTGGTAATTTAATGAATTACGGTATGTTATGAGCAAGGAAGCGATTGGCCTAGTTCAGATTCAATTCTTGAAGCAAGGGGGAAATAACTGGTATAGCTCTGTCCAAGTGAATACAAAAAAATGCACATTATATCATTTCAATTAATATGCATAGAACGAAAAATACATAGCACATAATATTATCATTTACAATTTCTTTTGGCCAGAATAAATAAGAGAGAGTTTGTTTATTAAATCAGCTGAAAAGGTAGCAATATAGTTTTCGTATATATGTATTTTAGTACCAGGCGAGCTGTTTCCCCGCTGTTTCCAGATGCAATGCTAAGCTAAAGTAATTGCTTCCTTAGCTCATCTCCCTCTCAAAAGATGTGAATATGTTTTTTCTTTCTTTTTTTTTTAATGTCGAGCTATCACTTTAACATCATGTGACCCTAATCTTGGGTCACACAGGGGTTTTTCTGTTTCCCATATATCCCCATGCTCAAGCCAGGCTTCACTAGATATATACTATGCTAGTTGGAGAATATTTTAAGCCCCAGTCCTGTTAAACACACCACACCCACATGCACACACAGCCACACTCACACAAAAATAGATGTAAACACACACTCCAGTCTCTCTACTGAACCTGTCTATCGTTTCTGATCATTTCATTCTCCCCTCACCCACCTCTCCCTTCCCAACGTCCACTTGTCGCGAATGCATCTGCCGCTTCCCCAAAGGCCACTGCTGACTGGTCGCTTTTGTCACGATGATTGTACATATGTAAAGTTTGCGTTGTATATGAATTTGCATGGGTTTCCATTGCAAGCAATAAGGATACTGATATGACTAATAATGTGAGGAGGTTTGATAGGGTTTTAGTCTCGAGCTTAATGAATGTGTATATATCGTCTAGGCTACTAAGAGTGTGTATGGGTGTGTGTTAAGATGCATACATATGCACTAACAAAGCATGCAGGACAAAAAAATGTTCCCCTCTTTGAATGCAAGAAGAGGGAGGACGGGCTGACATTATGCATGACGCTATTGGTCGGAAGAGACCAAGTTAGGTACTGTAACGGGGCCGGGTGGGGGTGGGAAAGTTTATTTTTGCAGGACGGGGCGGGGTTACATTTATAGTCGGTCTTGTATAGCTGCTTTCTTATCGAAACTTGAGAGACTTATGATAAGAGAAACATATTAACAATCGTAGCTTATGATACTTTTTTTTTCTTCTTCTCCTTTATTTTTTTTGCTTCTCTTTTCACAGAGAACTGTTCTGAAAGCCCCGCGCTTATCAGATATATGCAAAAAGAAGCAGTAACTGTGAACTAACGCTAAGACATGAAAAACAAATCCAGCTTCTTCCATTATTGTCTTGACTCTTCTTCTGCAAGAGGACAGAGAGACCGTTCTTCCCCAAGATATCTCCTCACCAAAACTCCCCTCTCCATTTGCCTCATTCTACCGCTTCTTCATGGTCCGTCTATAACTTCATCTTACCCACTTCATCTTTCATTTCCTTCCAACCTGTTCTCTTGAATTTTAAGTGCAGTGGTTCAAAAGAAGGACTCCTCTGCAATGTGAGAATGCAATGATTCAACATAAGCAGCCACCAAGGACGAGGATCAGGGCCAGATTAACCTGTGAGGGTTCCTTCGGGCAACCCTGAGACCAGTTTCGTGTGAAAGGGGGCTTGACTTGCTATTTAAGTTTGATTTAAATAAATTGAATGCAGATTTATTGAAGAATACTCACCGTGTAAGTATAATATAGTATCACACCGAATGTGACATGACTTTGATTATTAGACACCATTTTTAAGACAAACCACTTTACTGGATTACTTTGCAGTCTAGCCTATACTGTTAAGATAATCATCATCCATTTCTATTGCAAACCTGAAATACTTTTACTCAAGCAGAATATAAATCACAAGGCTTGGCTATCAGTCAGTATTGCACTGGTTGCCTCGACAAAAAGTAGGTTGGATTTCTCCATCAGATTTTAGATTATTGCAGAAAATGCAATTGGCTGAAGTAAACACGTTTAGTCACTTGTGAGCAAATCATTTTTTAAGACATAAAAGCTTCAAAACTCACCAGAGGGGTATCGAGGTATTGAGGTATCTAATGTCTTAGAACAAAATTATATACTTTTTTTTCTCATTTGTGTTGACCACAGACCTCATTTGAGGAATCCATCTCAAAAACCCATTGACTTTGAAAAGAAAGAAGTTTAATGCTAACCCGTTTCCAGGCTTTAGGACTCATCCCTGCAGCACTCACAACCCCCTCACTCCCCACCGTCTCATTAAAAATGAAAAACAATTGATTTTATGAATGCATCCATGTCTCATCCTCAAACTCCCAATTTTTGGGACGGAATGTCTTGTTTAACTAATATTCTGGTCAATCCAGTATCAAATGCAGCATAAGGTCAAACAACTAGAAGACCCAATAGAATGGTAACATTACATTGTGTTATGCAATTCCTGCTGAAACAAGTCCATAGGTATAAACCAGAAAGATTAATTTACAGTCAAATAAGCGAGGTAATTATAAATCTTTTTTTATGACTTACCATTTCAGTTTATATTGTGCTCAAACTGCTTTCTCTAAAAATCGAAAAATATTACCAAACAAATTTGCTGATTCATTTGCCGCAAAAGATCTTTGAAGAAGTTCATTTCTTATCCACTGAGAAACCACACTGCAGAGGCACCCCTTCAAAATTCAAACATTTTTTACTTCTTAAATTTCTAAAGCTTCTGCCCCTTGTTGCCAATGTCCCTCTCCTCCCCATCCTTTCACAACTCAGGTATCTCTTTCTCAATCTCCCCCTCTGTGCACCCATGTGTCTGTCCACCCACAATTCTTTTAAGATGTACTGTATGTATGAAAAAGAGGGAGAGAAAAGAAACAATGTCAAGTTTTCTTCTCTCTTCTGTCCTTATGAATTCCATGTGCTCTGTTTTGTGGCGCTTGCCCCCCTCGCCCCATTTAAAAAAAATGCTATTTTGCTTTCCTTGTCCAACTGTGCTTCCTGTCTTCTCCTTGTGTGGTTTCTGCCCCGTCTTTCTGCCCTTTCCCGATAACCTTGTCCCTCTTTCTGAGAGACTTCATCCCCGACACACCATCCATCCCCTTTCCCACCTGAAGTCTCTCACAGCAAAAACCAAAAAGGGAGTAAAATTGGAGCACCTTCGCGTCTGAAAAAGAAAAGTTTGGACAGACACTGGATTTCACCAATGAGGAAGACAGGAATGGACATTTAGATGAATGGAAAAAAAACAGACTCCATGTAGCTCGGGAGAACAGGGAAAAAAATGTGCTGTGAAATGATGTGTACTGAATGGATTGACAGCCGAGCAGCGTCAGAGGGAGGAGATGGAGTAAGAAAAATGTTTGGGGAAGATGTAAAAGTATGGTGATGAGGAGGAGGAAGGAAGGAAAGAAAGAAAGAAAGAAAGAAAGAAAAGAAGCAAACATCGCTTCTTCATGTAAGAATGTGTACCTCACCGTTGCTCTCGTGCACCGTTATTGCTCCTTGTTGTCGTGTTTCCTCACCTGTGCGTGATTCAGTGTTGGTGTGACATTTTCGTTTTCTGTATGTTCCATTCTGTGTGCCGTTTCCTTCCCTTTTTTCTTTTTTTCGTGTGTGTACCACACCTGGGTCAAACAGCCTTCGCAAACACCAGCTCATTTCATCCCACACAGGTGCAGAGGAATTGTCATCCGGGGCAAACACAAACGCACCGGAGTGAAATGAATTAGAATGGAGCTGACTTGAGGCAGCCACACCCTGATGGTCAAAGTGGGATGAAACAACAACAAAAAAAAATTGTTATTTGGCCTAGGTCTGGTCTATACATGTGCAGGACACACCAACTGAGATGTTCCACTCTCAGCTCTTGGTCTGGATTTCATGCCCAGTCCTGGTTGGCTGCAGTCCTCTAGTTTGAGCTTTGAAATCTCTTTTATTTTATTTTGCCAAGTCTGTGACCTCAATGTCCTTTGGGCTCATCAAGCTTCTTAATTAGTGTCCAAAGATTTGTTATATCAGAGGACTTAGCAGCCCCCCAAGGACTCTGCCGATTGTATCCGTGTGTGTGGGAATTACAGAGACGGCAAGAGAGGCATTAGTGTGTGTCACGTTCAAGCTCTGTGTTCTTGGTGTTCTTGCATGTTGGCCGGGCTGGGCGATTCTTGCAGTGGTGTCTTTTCTTTGCTTTGTTGGTGTGTTTCGCCCTTATTATTTCCTTGCCTTGGTGTGCAGTATCATGCTGCTGGTATTACAACTATTTCTATACTGAGCACCACTAGAAACTAGAGTTTAAAGTTAGGAACACACGGTCTGCCATCGTAGAAGTCTTTCAATTTCTACATTCTTCCTACGACCTGATAAGATTCTGTTTGGAAAGCAGTATTAAAGAATGATGGGTTTCTACAATGGCTAACACTGTCTATCTCATTTACGATGAAAGAACCTCTTTCCCAAGAGCATCTTTTGAATTAAATCTTTTGATGGCATTTGTTTGCTGCATCATCAGTGATTGCAGTTACAGCACTAAGTAGTATTCAGTTTCATATGTTATAAATTTGACATAAAAAAATAATAGCTGCAGCTTAGTTCAGCTACGAAAAAAAAACCCCACCACTAGGTCCACTTATTAGCTTTTCCTGAAGCTTTTGACCACATCTCACCGTCTCCATCTGCAGATGTCGTCATCTGTCATTATCACCTGTCAGTGATAAAAGAAGCACTTGAATAAGATCCAAACAAATACTTTGTTTCAAGTAAAGATCCTGGAACAGAAAAGTGTACAGAAAAGTAAACGTACAAGTTATGTCGAGAAATTGTCCTTCTCAGCCAAATTAAAATTATTTTACACACGCGGTTCCTTATTAGTCATGTATCTCAGTTAGCAGCTGTCAGGGTGAAGCTCGATAAGCAGTTTAACCTGGGGTCAGGTCAATCTAAGGAGTTGTAAGATGAATAAATGTGATGAGATATACATTATAGATCTTATACCCCATCTATATTATATTTTTGGGGACTTTCCTCTGATATTTGCTTATTCAAATAAACCATCAGAACAGTTTGAACTTCTACCAACTCATCTGAAATATGTGACGAGTAGCCCCCGACTACATAAATGGGCCACAAACCAAAACTAACAGATTGTAAATCACTGGCTTAATCCTGACTTGTGGTTGAAAGCTTTAAAAAAAGATACTTCTGCATAAAAGCCCCAAATGTAAGATGTACACCAACAAACAAGTGATCTTTCCCCTTCTTGATGCTTTTGAGAAACAGGCCTACATCTATTGCGGTTCCACACTTGACCTCAGAAAGATATAAAGTACATTTTTAAGAAAAATGGAAATCAAAACAATCGGTAAAAGTATTGGATGGTGGGTAAAATAATTGTCAGTTATTTTTGTCTCATTTTGTGTACTCAAATCTCCTGGCCAACACTAACTGACTGTGTTGTGTTACCCCAGCTGTTCCGAAATCCATCACTAAGTTTGAAGGTCTTCCCAGAATTCATAAATAACTGTTTTATTACATCAAATTGCACCATTAAAAGTAAAATTTGTTATAATTATTATTGTAATTATTAATTTGTAAAAACTTTAGTGAGCATGGAAACATCTATTATAAAAGCAAGAAGTCATCAAAGCAAGCCAAAATAACCATAATAACCATTTTTTAAATAAATGTAGGTATTTGGGTTTAAGTATGCCCATATGATAATAGTGTGTAATAGAGTAACATATATCTCACTACGCTAACTTAAATAACGCTATTCGCTCACTTAGTCAAATGTTATTAGCATCACGTTTTGTAACTTAAGCTAGATTGTGCTATTTCTGTGAACTGTAATTCAACATTGTCAAGGTTTAAGTCATTTTTATTGCTACCTCTTTTATTCCCCCACTCTAAACAGGTAATATAGTAGCTTAGCTTCGCATAACGTTAGCTTTGTTAGTTGGTCCAGATACTCTAGCTACACAACAAAAAACCCCAAGTGGGTGTACTTTTATAGTAACAACTTATCTCTAGGTAAGAACTATAGTTAATGAGAAACCAGTTTTAATATAACGCCATTAAATTAAACACGTTAGAAGTCTGCTATGTTGGAATTTACTAACGGCTGGTGCAACTGGCTCAGCAGATGCCATAATGAATGATTACAAAATCAGAGACTACAATACTTTACCCACCAGGATCTTTCCAACACTGTGTGAAATGGGCTTTGACCTTGAACTGCACCAGACCTGGATGTTATTAAGTTAGCCTACAGTTAAAATCTGAAGAAAAAACTGTTTGTAAATCATTACAAAAATGCTTCATCTGAAATATCTAAACCCTTACTCATCTACAACATGGTGTTTTGTAATGAACCATAATGTTTTGATGACATTTGTGTGAGCTGTACACTCACACACAAAAAAAAAACACATTCATTATTAAATTAGCTTTCATCAAACATTATGCCATGGTCTGGTGTATGAGGGTCAGGAGTCATGACTTATTTACTGCAAATCCTCAGTAAATTCTCTTCTCTTTCTTCCCTTTCAGTGCTGAGTTTCTAACCCCCCCCCCCCCCCACACCCCATCGCCCCCTCTTTTCCTCTACAAGAAGAGGAAAAACAATACAACGTTGGGAGTGCTGAGCCTACATCTCCCCTAACGAAGTTCACTGTAGAAACCAGGAAGAGAGATAGAGAGAAAGAGAAAGAAAGAAGACGAGCGGTGGAAATCATCACTGATGCACTCTGACCTGAACATTTTCATCAACCGTCTGATACATTCATATGCAACCCACCTGTGATCCCAATGAATTTAAAGGGGTCACAATCACATATAAGCTATTTTTAAAGATGGGAGCAAAAATAACACAAAAAAACAACAATCCCGCCTCTTTTGAACTGATTTCCAGAGCAAACCACAGCATGAATGCTCCCCTATGACAGACTTGGATTTGGAGACCATGCAATGGGGATACCCTCTATTTTACTTGTGTTGTTGCTTTACTCTTTTTTTTTCAAAAAGCTTCGTCTGCAGCTGTTGATTCCCAGTTGGATGCCTCATTATTTTGGCACTCCAAGCACTATGCAAGGTGACGGGTGGTCCATTGTGATGTCTAACAGCTCCCGGCAGAGACCAATCCGGTGTCGGCACAAATCTCTGTTGAGCTACAGGACCTTTAGCAAGCGGGCTGAAATCTACTCATACATATCAGAAAACATCGACCACATCATACGTACATTTAAATTGATCCTGTATTTGATATCATCCGAAATCTTCCCGGAGACAGTTGACATCTTAGGGTCTTAATGTTCAACGGATCGGTTTGAATACTGAGAACTTGACAAATGTCAAAGAGACAGTTGTCATCCACTGGTGATGGAATTAATCCAAAGACACATACGGATGGACAAACCCGGATGAGACAACCGGCCGTGACATCTGCCAGCTGAAAAGCGATGATGTGACTGGCCCTCTTTCTCACTCTCTCTTTCCCTCTTGAGTGTTTACAGTATCTTGACCCTCCCCCCTCCAACCCGCTGCATATCGGCATCGCTGCTGCTCCTCCTCTTTAGCAAAACTGCATGGCATGAACAAAACCAATTAAAACCAGAAGAAAGACAGCCACAAACATAATGGATGGATTTCAAAATGGGGGTTGGCTGTCGAGAGAACGGACGGAGTGCACGAGAGAAACCATCATTGTTTTTCTTCTTTTTTTTCAGGCAGCAATGTCAATGCAAAGTCATCATCCACTTTTGACCCCCTCCCAAACTGGCTGCTAATATTTGCAAAACAGCATCTCATGCAGCAAACTGCTGTCTCAGAAGGCATGATGGATGAGGAGGAGCCCCCACCCCTTCTAAGGGAAAGAGGGAGGGGGGAAGGAGATTTCTGCAGACCATACACTCTATACCTCTGGGGATGTGGGGCGAGAAGATTGAAGCTTTTTAAGGGAAGCAGGTATTCAGCAGGAGCGGGAGAACATCTTTGAGAAAGTATTCTAGGGACAAAAAAAAAAAATGGTAACGATTGCAAATTAGAAATGCATTTTTATGACATTGTTTACCAGCATGAATATTCTGCATGACTTCTGCAAGCCATTCTGATCTCCCCCATCAATAACAGGGCTAGAAATTGAGAATTTAAATGTGAAAACTTAACAAAATTATGTTATATGCAACAAATTAAAACAAATGTAGGATTATGTAAAAAAAAAAAAAAAAAAAAAGGAAAAGAAAAAAAGGATTTTCTCAATTTTTCTTTATATGATAAAACACAAATGATTAAGAAAAAAAGGGTTGCAAAATCCTGTTTTATTTTCTTCACAACAAAAACTTAGGAGCCCTACCTCACCCTAACCCCTCTAAAATCCCAGAAGACTCCTCCCAACTACTGCAAGTATTTATTCAGCTACAACAAGTTTGTCTACTACTTCAACTTCTCACCCGACTGCTACTCTGCTTCTTCTTCTTCCTCCTCCTCTTCTCTTTCTTCTTCCTCTTGTAGCCTTTTACCAGAACCCTTATCAGAAACTCTCTCCAATGGCAGCTGTGTGTGTCCGTCTCACAATGTGGACCCAGGACTATCAAAATGAGCTTGTACTGGACTGTGCCGTCCACTCAGAGATGTCATTGATCAGCGCATTTCAATTTAAAATGTCTGTTGTTCCATTCTTTTGGATATCTTTCTTGACCTTGATATCCAAGGCAACGCCACACTCTCAAGGTAAGAAGGATCATCAGAAGTCTTGGGTCAAGGATATGTAAGGAAAAGTTCAAGTTGTGACAATGAAACATGTATCTGAAAATGTATAAAATGGCTGTCTCATCATCCAGGGTTGGGATTCAAATTACTTTATGATGCATGGGGTAATGGTTGAAATTGTCAACATATTTTGGATCTAGAACTGAAGTAGGAACAAGCAGAGGCCGTAGCCAGGGTGTCAGGAGAGCCCAAATGCCCTCTGCTCAACTGTAATACAATTTTGAATTGAAAAAAACAAAACATGCATAATTCAAAAAGACATTTAAGAAAGTATTACGGCCTAAAATCTATCAAATTAAGTCCAAAAACATTTCCCAATTTATGTGAAATACATAGAAAATGACCTTGAACCTGATCGAACACAAGGAGAGATAATGTATAGTTAATGAGATTCAAACAGATGTCATCTGCAGTGTTTGCTCCAGTTTACCAAAACTTCCCTTTGACTCTTGATGTTATGGTATGTAGCCACAATATTGCTCGAGTAAAGCTCCCATTTCAATACAAATTCGTTGAAATTGGTATTATATTAAAATCTTCTTGGCTGATAATACTGACTTTATTGATGAGCTCAATTTAACCACTGTGAGACTACAGTCACACCATATCTTATCAGGGTCAGGACTAAAATTGTAACACACAGACAACATGTACATGCTGCTGGTATAAGCAAAGACATACAAAGGTTACATTATCCTTGATCGTGACCCGATTTGAAAAACAAGTTATTGGTTTGTGAGAATGTACGCAATAACACCAAAAGAAGATGTTTAGCATTGAGCTCAGCCCAACATTAATGTGTGAACAACAGCTCCTGTTCATGGTGGTTCCCCATTGGGTGAGAGGCAGCCATTTTGGCTCAATAGGTTTGGCTAAGTACCCATATCATCAGGAGTAAAGATGTTCTGCTCAGCTCTGGGAGAAAACAGTATTTCTTGGAAATCTCTGGATAGTTTGAGAAAATGTAGGTAAACCAAGAGAAAACTACACAGAATTGAAATGGCTTCAAAGGTGGCAGAAGCATTTTGAGTGGAGGCACTAGACTGATCTGTTATCACAAAAAAAACTTAGATCGTGCTGGTAATTGTTTTTTTGTCTTCTAATGTCTTTTTTTAAAAACTTATGTGAAAATTAATGTTTATTTTTTATGCCGTTTTATTCATGACATTTGTTATGTTCATAACTGAACAGGCCTTGCCGGCCAAGGGTAAAGGGCCCCTTGGCCAAGAACCTCTGTTTGATGTGACTGAAACCATTAGTTCTTAAAAAGTCAATTAAATTACTACAAATGGACACAACATTACCACAACATGAATCAAAAATAACCACAAAGAGAACCAAAACTACTTCAAAGAAACACAAAAGCCGTACAAAGATAAGCAAAAGGTCTACAACTACAAAGAGACTAAAAAAAACATGCAGTCTGACTGCAAAGAGATGCAAAACAACTTAAAAAAACAACAATAAGAAGATTCAAAACTACCATAAAACAACCGAAAAGACACTCAAACAGATCATTTTTTCTGGGCTTTTAACATGGTTTTGACCCGGGTCTGTTGTCTCCATGCATGTAGATTTTATTTTTGTGGCCGACAAAGTAGGGCATGAACATAAACACTTGTCCCCTATTAAATCTCTGACGCTATTGAATAACAGAAAACAGACATTTGACGTGGAAACAAATCTGCCCTCTCCTGTTGTCACTGTTTTTACCAAACTAAGTGTGAGTCAGATAATTTCATCAGCAGAAGGGCTATCGAGCTAAATAGGCTACCCTTGGGATTTGTGGACATACAGAATTCGTTTCTATGTATGTTAAACGTCATATTGCTAGGCTGCTAGGGGGACAACATTTTCTGCAAGACAGATGTTACATTCTTTGTATTGAAATTAATTCTTGGAATTGGCAAGTAATCCCCTGTCTGGTTACAAATTTGGTTTGCACTACGTTGTGCATTATGTACTGTTTGGTATCCATACTCTGTTAAAAGTTACTCTATGTCGTCCCATTCCACAGCGGAAAACGTTTTTGGGACATTGACACTATTCTCTGTATCATTCTAGAGTCTAAAGTCTTGACAAATTACATGCGGCCAAAACTCGAATAGAAAACAGGGCCTATCTCAGGTATACACTGTATCAGAACTCTGAGAGGTGGAATGTTGAGATATTATGATGCTGCAGTATGTACTTTCAGGAAAGTATCAAGTTTCAAATAATAGTTTCGAATAAACATTGCGACCCTTTAGTAGAAGTAAATCTTTCTGTATTTTGGTCTATACCGTGTCCAACTGGCCTTCTACACTGTACAAGGTCTCATTGCTTCAAGGGGGTTCTTATTTTTTATGTCGCACTGTATGTGACAGGCATCAGTCCAAATGTTATCTCAAGTACAGCTTCAGAAATGTCAAAAATAATAATAGCCTACCATATGCAGTACTGTAGCTATACCAAGGTGAACGCAACTTCTTTCATTGTCCTAAATTGATTTGGTTATATATTGCTTTCACCATTCGTTTACATGTCATATATGTTGACCTGTTTCGTAAAACATGCAATTATGAAGAATTATGACCATGAAGATAATGACAATGATAAATGCTTTTGTGACTAAGCATGCAGTGAACAGAAAGATAGCTTTAGCTTCATGGCATTGGTTTGATGGACAAAAACTGTTTATGTGTCTCAGATGGGGTTTAGTCAGAAGGGCAAATGTGGCCATTATAGAGACCTGAGAAAAAAGATGCATAACCAGATAATACACCTGTCTATGCAGAGTGAATGCCTACAAGGCAACTTCTGTCATGGCCCTCACCCGTCTCTGTAGATGTAAAACGTAAAAGTTTTTTAGCAATAAAACAGTAAAAAAAATTGCCAATAATGTTATTACAAAATTGCCCTTAATATTTTGTCTCAACTTGCATGCTGTGAAAGTGATGGAGCATACTACATACATGTATTGGTCGTCCATAAAGTTAGGAGTCTTGTAAGAGGCAGATTAAGAAAGCCAGGGCTGGCTCATACCATTCACATAATGCAACATAATAGTGTTGCTGCAATGTGAACTCAGTAGTTTGGAACGCAGGCTCGGTTAACAGTAGTCATTCACAAATAATTTGGTGTAATGCAATGGTCATGATGATTAATTCTATCTGGACTAAACTGATTGGCTAAGGCCTCAGGGAAACCATGATGGTCCAACCAGAAACTCCCCATGCAGCATAAGCTACAAACAGCAAGCACAAACATTGAAAAATGATTTATTGACATTGAAAGGTTGAGAAATCCACCAATCCTGTGGTGCCCCGCAGAAATTACCTCTGTTGCCCATTTTGAGAAAACACACAGAGCGAAGGTAGTCAATATCTCCAATGTCTTCTTTGAGATGGTTCATGGGATATGGGAACATTGGATCCACCCCTCTCCCGCCATACATTTCCTCAGGCATGTTGCAACCTAAATTATTTATAAAAGAGACCTATACGGCTGTAGAAGGAGTGATGGGTACGCAGTTCTAGACAGTCAAATAGAAACCTTGATTATTCCACTGCAGTGCAGTGGGGACAGAGCAATAATGGTATAGGGTCTTTTTTTATTAAGGTTTTGGTTCTGTGTGCGTACGAGTGTGTCCAAGAATGTGTATCTTTGTCTCTATAAATGATTTGTGTGTAAGAAAAGAAGCATGCTGTGCAAACTGAGCTAAGCCACACCCCTGTGAGAAGACTGGCATCTGAGCTAACCAATAGTGCAACTTTACTTGAAACCCAAACGACGACCAAACATATCAGGACAAGATGCTTAGGAGTGTCTCTGCCCACTGTCACCCTACCCCCACCCCACCTTCATTCAATGCTGATGGAGTTTTAGAGGCCAACCTACATATGTTTCAATAAGCCTGGAGCAATCTGATTGGTGGGTAGTGCATAAAAACAAGGCAGAAATAGTTTCTGCAAACTAAAATGGTTTCGACTAAAATGATCTCGACTAGCTGATTTTGGCCGAGCTCTGCTAGCCTTCGCTGTGTGGATAAACTAAACTCTTACACTTTAGACTAAATATATTGCCTCAAGTTCACAATATTTTGTCACTCTTTACAAGTTGAAGAATGGACTTTAATGCTCAACTTCAATAGTGCTCTGTTTCAGCAAGTTGGGTTCTGAAACTCCTGTCTGCATTTCTTGCAGCAACCTCTCCTTCTCTCCATCCCATACTCCTCACCTCTCTCTCTCTCTCTCTCTCTCTCTCTCTCTCTCTCTCTCTCTCTCTCTCTCTCTCTCTCTTTCTCTCTCTGTGTCCTTCCCTCCTCTTCCCCTCCTCCTCTAGTCCAGTTATTTTGAGGAAGAAGCTTCTTTTTGCATCCCTTGTTCTTGTATTTTTATATCCTATTTTTTTGTTTTGTTGGAGATGAATTCTAAATGCATGCGTGGGAAACTTTAAAATGATGACTTAACCTAACTACGAATGGCCATGTGAAGGGAAGCCTCTCCTCCGTTAGGGCAGGAAAAAAGTTTGTTCCCTCTTCCTTTCTCTGTCTGGATAGAAGATGCTGTGACACGCTCTTTCACTTCTTTTTTTTATTCTCATGCTTCTTTTTATGCAGGCAGGGGAATTCTTCACATAGGCACTTTCACAGGGCAGCAGACTGTGATTTGATCATTTTCTGGAGGCAAACAGGCTCAGTTTCATGAGTCCAATCATGGTTTTCCAGAGGATTCACAGCATCGTTGTCAAGGCTTTGGTGCTTTTTCTTTTAATCACTTCACCATTTCAGAATATATTCTATATTTTTGAGTCATATTTCTCTTAATTTATTATTTTACAAATTTTACTGAATCATGGATATTGAAGTCACGGAAGACAAAACTCACCAGTTGTCCGTTCAAGTCAAATTAATCCACTCATTTCAGGGTTTTCGTTCCTATCGTGTGCTCATTTTGCTGTGCCTTCTCTGTGCCATTTTCCTTTTTTTTCAACAGGAAAACACATTCTGAAAGCAGCTGTTTGGACAGTCTTTAGATAGACACGGTGGGGTCCATTTCCCTCTTGGCCAATTGATTGATTAATCCATTGATCAATTGATTGGTTGATGGTCAACATGGATCAATATTTGTTGCGTGTCGTCTGGAAAGAGGCAGAGAAAATAAGAAGGATCTCAGAGACAAGAGGCTTCCCTCCATTAATGAATGGGGGTTGTGCTATAAATACTGATGCTGGATATTATTTTATTGTCACTACACTGGAGAGAGAAAAATACAATTAAAAGAATAAAGAACTGTATAAAATATATTTCAATGGAATGTTTATTATTTACCTTTTCTATTTTTGAAACATGTAAAGAACAAAAAAGGTGAAACTGTAACAATTCAACAGCATTTGTGAAAAAGAGACTTATAAAAACAGTTCTGTTGTTAAAATGTATGAAGGTTTGACTGTGAATGCTGATTTACCTGAGCAACTCTTCTCCTTTACTGATAGGATAAATAAAAACCAGATGAATACTAAAAAATGAATAATAAAAAAATACTGGGGAAAAAGCAAACAAATTCAGTTTAAAGAGAAAACATAGAAAACGTTAATAAAAACATTAAAAGCTTATGCCAAAACTTTCCAATTGTGTCTTCTGTTTTTTTTTGTTGTCACTCGCTTCTTTCTAGCTTTGATCAATTTCACAGTGTTTGCATGATAAGCTACTTCAACAAATTTCACAAGTGGATATTGTACTTTTTACCTCACCACATTTATTTTATAACATATAACTTTGCTGATAAAGAAAAACAGTCGATATATGAATTACAAAGCATAAGCATGCTTTGTATTTTATATACCGATCCAATTAAACCACCCAACAGTTCTAAACTGCGAGTTTTGCAGCCAAAACCAAATGAAACGCACCAGGCTGTTTGAGCCGCAGCTTTGCCACAACTAATGGACTGTAAAGCGCCGTCAAACACACAATTCTTTGAAACTGCTTTGAAAGACTTGTGTGACTAAGGTCGAACAGTTTAAGCGGATCGCATGATCCTCCTCGCAGAGATAATTAATAAATACTCAGCCTTAAACTCAGCCTTGCATGCCAAATCCTCCTATGTTTAATGTTTCTGAAACAATAATACTCACTCAGCGTATATGCATATTAGCGACAGGTATTTTGAAATCAAAGTTTTGTGTGCGTCACTCCACATTTGCAGAACGTTTATTTTTTTTATTTGTGTGAGAAGCGATACGGAATGAAGATGATTACAGGCGACCAGGAAATGCTGGAAAGGAATTGTGTCTGATTAAAAGCTGATGAGAAATCCCCCCACCCAAAGGCGTAGGTTTGGTCTCCATCCATCCATCCATCCATCCATCCATTATCTTAACCGCTCATCCTCATTAGGGTCGCGGGGCGCCGGAGCCGATCCCAGCTGTCAAGGGGCGAAGGCAGGGTACACCCTGAACAAGTCGCCAGTCCATCACAGGGCAGGTTTGGTCTCAGCATTGGTAAATAATTAAATGAATGAATAAAAAACAATCTGTTAAAATGACAATATAGAGTAACAGTATATTCCATAATATATATATATATATATATATATATATATATATATATATATATATATATATATATATATATATATATATATATATATATATAGACTTTGTCATATTTTGTCACAGTGTAAAATGTGGTTGTGTCTATCACCTGTTACATAGAAACCAACTTAATCTAAGTTTTTCAGAATCTAGCTATCTCAGTTAATTCAGTCTCGTAGATTTGGGGCCTCGGGCATGTTTGATGGAGTCAACCTCACCTTAACAAAATGTTCCAGGAAACCTAACGCGTTCATGAATTTTTCATTTCCTTTTAATTCAACTTCTTTTCTCCCTGTCTGATTTCCTTGCGTGAATGTACTTGTCTCTCAGGTATTTCCATTTTTTTTTAGCCCCATCCTTTGTAAATGCTATGCGGTGACGAGCTAACAGTAATTAAGTTATGCATATTGTACATTGTTGCACAGAATACAGATGAGGAGAATGTTATAGTTGATCGTCTTGTCTAGTGTTTTAATACTTTTTGTTGTTACTATTGTTAAGGGAAAAAAATGCATAACTTCAACAATTGCTGGGCAGCAAAAAGGTTTAGGCTAGGAAACGTTAGAAAAACTGCTAGCCCAACTGTTACAACTGGTAAATTTAACAACAACTTTTCAGTTCGCGGCAGGTTGACAAGAAAGATTACCCTCCATTCATTGCCTCACTGGAGTGCTTGCATCGGGCTATGTTAGCCAAACCAATGTTGAAGTTTGTTTGTAACTTCAATGTTTAAACAAACATAAAAGGTTAGTTGTCAGCACTACTGTACCGTAAAGATAGTACTGTTATGGACGCTGTGGAATAGAAGGCATAACAATTTCACCAGCAGTTGAAATGTTGCTTTAGAGACAGGAGGTCTATGCAAATTTAAAATCATTATAGCAGAATATTCAATCAACCGCCAAGCGGTTTGGCTTGTCACAACCACGTTTTTAAAATCGTTTAATTCAAAATGTTTTTTTTAATTTTTTTATAGTTAAGATGGTTAAGAGTTGAGATGGTAAATGGACTGTATTTTATACCTCTTTTTTGGTCTTCCAACCACTCAAAGCTCTTAACACTACATGTCATTATTCACGCATTCAAACACTGATGACAGGCTACCAAGGTCCTACCTGGGGCCAGGATTAATCCTCCAGGATTGGATTAAATCCTGATCAGATCCCAAAAAATGGTATTTCATAGCAAATCTGATCCTGAAGATTCAGATTCGTTTGGATTTCACTGTGTGTAAAGCGTTATAGAAGACATTTTAACTCATAAAACATGAATGTGCTAAAACGTATTAATGCAGTGTTATAGAAAACATTTTACTCATAACTTTCATCATAGTTATTTTCAATAAAGAAAATAACTATGATAATAGTTATAATAACTCCTTCTTTATTTTCAATAAAGAAGAAGGAAGAATGAAAAGAACCTTAGAAAAGTAAAGAAGAAGCCAATCCTCAACACTCACATTATCATTTTACAGTAAAGTGAGACCATTATTCCTGTCCTACACACCCCTCTAGTGGACACACAGCACATCACTCTTAATTTGTTGGTGGATTCAGGTGCTTGTCTTGACATTTAATTGCGAGTTTGAATTCTACATATTGTGTTATGAATATGCATAATGACTGCCCTCTGATGGGAACCCGGCTATTGCAATTTATTGCACCGATGCAATTTTCTTGGCCACATTTTTAGCATCACATGCTGAAAAACTTATTTAGGCCTATCAGCGTTAGTGCAAACTGTCAAAAAGACAAAATTACATTCTTTTACCTTGTAATTGTCATGTATGGAGGTTATTTCGAAATTATTAGGAAGGTAATGGGTTTTATTGAAAGAACTCTGACGATTTGGTAGGCAGGAGGGGAATGTGGGTAGACCAGTGGAGTCACGTCAGCAGCACGGGCCAGTAGTGCAGGCACAGGAATCCTGGGCAGGGAACAGGAGTCAGGAAACAGTCAATACGAGAAAAATCACAAGAGTACTCCAAGACGTTTAAAGGACTTGTGCTGCGTTCACACAAAAAAATTGCTATTGTTTTTGTGTCTTTATTAATATGTGTGTTTGTTTGTTTTTCTTTTACTTCTTTCTCCTCATTTCTATACTTGAATAGTAAGAAAATAAGTACTGTTTGCCACATACATAGAATCTGAAAAAGTGAAATATATGAGATTTTAAAGACTAATAAAATATAAATTTTTAAAAAAGGATACTTCAATACATCTTCTCTATCTCCTTTTGTATGATTTTCTTTGAATGCACAATACTAACTCTACTTCTTCCCCGGAGTCTTGCTTTCTCACCTCACACGTTTCCATGGATTGGAGTTGTGTCTCTGGAGCCGGTCCTGCCTCCGGTCTCTTGCCATGTGTTAAGCCCACACCTCCTTGGTAATTTGTCTTCTCTGTCTGTTTCAGTTGTGTCTGTCACTCACCGTCTCTCATTCCAGACTCCTCCCTCCTTGTGTCACCCTCCTGTGTGATTGCAAGCCCCACCCTCATTGTTTCCACCTGTGTCTTGTTCCCCTGTGTTTTTAATATATATCAACTCCCTGTCCTGTGACAGTTTGTCTTTGGACGTCCGTGAGTGTTTGTCGCAGTAAACATTGTTTTTTTTTTAACTACCTCGCCTTGCTTTGCTTGTGCGTTCTGATCACCGTGGTCCTGTTTCCCTGATACCATGGCCCTGCTGACGCCCAACCTTCTCTATTTTTCTTCTCCTATGAATTCATGCCCCATTAATGTGCATTTCAAACGTTGCTCCTGTCTTTGTGCTTTCTTGACTCACAGGTTTACATGAATTGTGGTTTTATCCGGACCCTGGTCCTGTCCAACACTTACTGCTATTACCATTAGTTGCTTTGTAATTGGCATTACTAATACCACACACTTAAAGCAGCAGTTCTAAAACGTCACACCCCACTTGGAGGAAGAAAAATGTTCATACCCCAACAGAGTGGAAACAAAACGGTCCATGCTGAGTTTTTATTGCAATAACACATTTTTTTACTCCATCTGTGTTTTTATAAATAATATAAAGAAATTTGCAATCACTTTCAAGTAAACCAGTTGCTCCATCAGACAAAAACAAATAAAATGTGCAATCACTTTGTTAGAACAATGCAAATTTCTGTCTCTACAAAACATACTACTACACAGCTTATTGCGGAAAACAATAAGTTATTTTTTTGCGAAAACAGAATTAGTGCAGATATGTTTGAGGCATCATGTTTTATCAGTATTAGTGGCTGCAACAAGCTTGCTTTCCTCTACACATCTTTTTAAAACGAGGTTGTAGGTTTGATACGGTCACTCTCAATTCATGCTCAATATTGAGCTTGGATCTGTATTTCGTTTTGAGGGAGACGACAGCAGAGAAGCTGACCTCACGGAGATCAGCTTTTGGCAGAGCTACTCTTTGTGCTCCTCGCAGGTGAGTGAGTGCTGCCATCTTCACCCAGGGAGTGTTTAAAAAATGCAGATACACATGTCTGCTTTTCATTCAATATATTTTTCGACGCTGTCTGGGTGCATCCCAAGTTGTTTAAGTTGCACTCTGTCTGCTGGTGGGAGTGTGCTCACCTGTGTGCACATTGGGGCAGAACTGTGCCGTGCGCATTACAGAGAGCAGATCGCGACCATGTAGAGACAGAAATGACATTCCGTCGTACAGATAAGATCAAGAACATAAAGTGGGCTGAAGCTCCCCTCAAATAGTTTATCCATCTTTCTTTACAAGCAGGACAATAATTTATCTCTTTTCAATGAAGAAAAGTTTATATTTGTAGGTGGAAATTTTACTATAGTGCTGCAATTCTGTCTCGTGTTGACTGACTGTCCATTCTGATAGAGGGCTCCTCCTTTGTGGCTCTCCCAATTTCTCCATGTGAATGTTTTTTTTTTTGGTTTTGGAGTTGGATGTCATATGTATACTGATTGTAAAAGCTCCCTGAGGCAAATTTGTGATTTTTGGGCTCGAAAAAATGAATTGAATCTACACAAATAAATACACACACTTTATATACATTGAAGTTTGGACCCGTTACAGGTATTCAACAACAAATTGATTAAGGGGCATTCCACACTTTTAGCAAAGCCGATTAATGGATAACCATTACTGTCTACAGAAGACAAGTTTACATAACTCTTTGACATTGTTTCAGTTTCTGCTGAACTCTGACCAGATGATCCTTAATCAGTTTGTCAGTAACTGTGCAGTCATTCAAGCGAAGACTTACTTTGTCAATTTGTACACAACACGCAAAAGTAAAACGCTTTGTATTCCCCTGACTGAATCACTCTAACAGCCAATACATTCTCTGCCAACTTGTCAAATACCGGCCCTTGGTATGTGGCTCTTTACTCATTAAACTATGAAAAACATTCCGCTTGTTTTTACAAATCCCAATCCCAATGTTGGTCAGATGTCTACAATATTCATGATATTGTCTTCAAATTGTTCAGCCCTAGCTAATTTCACCGTTCCATCTTGCTCCATGTTTCCGACCTTCCATCGTGTTTGACTATTCGTCAAATGTCAACCTTATTCTTCCTTCATCACACATGTAAAGGTAAAAAAGAGAGGTCCAGGAAGAACACACTTCAGGAATCCAGGGAGTTCCCAAACATATAGGGAGCAGGTGCTCTGTCTTGTTTTTGAATCTCCTCGGAAACATTTGGTTACCTCAGCTCGTGTCCACTACCTAGGTAATAGTTCTGGTCCCACAACGCCTGTCTTTTGACGGACATTTTTTTTTATGGTCAGCTTGTGAGGGTTTGTGGTAGAAGTCGTGTCACAGGTCATGACAGAATCACTTGGAAGCGCGGTACACAGCAAGATCCAGAGGCTCCTTGGAAGGAACACACCAATCGTCCGCCTCCAAACTCAATTTATAGTGACGTAATGCAGTCTTGTTGAAAACTGGCAACCTCTCCACCGAGTCTGTAGACAACGCCTAGAGACGGACACGGACACTAGACGGTTAATGATGGATGCTTAACAAGCAAATAAAGCTAACAAGGTTAACTATTTGACTCAAACTTTGTTTTTTGGGAGGCTTTTTTGGCCTGAAACCATTTAATGTGTGTGGTAACAGTAGATTACCTTCAGGTATATGACCGCATCAGTGCCATGACCCTCCATGGAGTAGAGCTGCAAGTCTCCCTGGAAGTAGCGAGTGTAGAGACGAG
Organism: Clinocottus analis; assembly: GCF_023055335.1. Classification (NCBI taxonomy): domain Eukaryota; kingdom Metazoa; phylum Chordata; class Actinopteri; order Perciformes; family Cottidae; genus Clinocottus; species Clinocottus analis. Next base: position 436,522 of record NW_027175887.1, read on the forward strand.
AGATGGGCAGACCATAACCAAACCCGGCCTGCACACAAACACACATGTTAGCTTTTCTCATGTATTAATATTGCGGTTGAGTGTGTGTGAGCTGCTCACCAGTGGAGATCTGTGCTTGTCTCCTATGGAGGGTCTGGGAGCCGTGGAGTACATGTAGCTGAACAGACGCTCCGTCTTCCTGAAGGGGACGCCGCCTCCTCTGTCACTCATCTTGGAAAGGACGGAGATCGCGCAGAGGTTAAAAGGGATAGTATGTGTATTTTAAAGTTTGATTGTATAAGGTACTCATTTGTATTCAGTGTAGTATCTAGAGCGGACGGCGGTTGGCATTTACCAGCATGGGAGCTAAACACTGTACCACATACTTTTTTATTTCACTTTATCTTGTTGTCATTCAACACCTTCAGGTTGGTTCTTGTCAGACAAGTATTCTAAATAATATATTTTTTTAGGTGTCTAAAATCATTTTTCTGCACCTGTCTCTGTCTAGTGCAGTTTAATGATTTGCTCCCATGTCTCCTTTGTTTAGAACATTACAAAAGGGTGGAGATCGCAGTTTGGACACAAAACTCTTCTTATCTTGTTGGCATAAAACAGAGCGGGATAACCTGATACGTGTGTGTGTGTGTGTGTGTGTGTGTGTGTGTGTGTGTGTGTGTGTGTGTGTGTGTGTGTGTCTCCACCCTTAACCACATCCAGTTTTTCCGTAGCATGCAATTAGGGTAGTAGGTATCAAACAATACTGCGTGGAGGTAATCCTGTCTAAATATGAATAGATGATGTGCCAGCAGCCAATGATGTCAATGAATAGGCTTGGAATCTGAACTTATCTTTGATGATAATGATGGTTTATGGGGTTTATGTAACCTAAATACGCAGCTGAACAGAGATCAGTTAGGGTGAAAAGAACATTAGGGCAAAGGTTGAGAACGCTTAGAGAATGGGGACTCATTTACTGTGTTTTTTTGGAGTTAAGTAGTTTTAGTTAAGCCAACTGTATTTCTATTCTTGGTTTGAGAATTTGGGGCATTGAAGTTACACCTTTCTTGTTCTTTCATCCTGTGGTATTTCAGAAAGCCTAGTAAATGTTGCATTCATGCATGCTGGTGCATTCTGTGGTTTTGTGAATGGTGTCTGCTCTCAGAAAGGCTTAGGTCCATGCAGTGCACCAGAAGAACAGTACAAAAGTACGATTCAAGGAAATTAAGACACATCGCCAGCATATTACGGAAGCTCTAATTAGTCTGCTTACTTCACATTGTTTTGTGTGTATTAAAGGCTTATGATGACATAAGAGTTACATCTGTATTTAGTAGAGTCACTCACCTGGATTGACAGGTCCTCTCCACCAAGAGCAACCATGACTTTGATGGGTGGGAGGGTCCTACTGGACTCGTGGTTCTCAATGGTTGCCCTCATGGCATTCTACAAAGAGGAAACATTAAGGCTTATCAGCTGTTGGGACCAAAGCGTCACACATTTAGGTTGTTTCCGAAAATAAATAAAAAATAAGAGATAAATGGACTGAATTTATGAATCTCAATATATTGTGTTTCATATCCAGTTACATGATTATCTACCTTTAGGTAGATAATCACTGGCAACAAGGAAGATGTTAATCTTCCTTGTTGCCAGTGATTTGGTACATTTTGTAAAAAAGAAAAGTAAAAATGAAACAGCAAAGTTTGGTTTACATTTTTTACCACATTGTCATTTGCAAGTGCATTCATTTTTACTATGCATCATTTTATTATGCAGGCTTTTATTTTAAAGTAATGTTATCAGAACAATATAACAGGCACTTTGGAGCAACAGCAAGTTAACATACATACATATATAGTATTTAAATGTGTTTTTTTTCTGAACAAGTACTGCTCAGTAGTAAGGGGCCCTGTTGGGGACAAGCCGCTCCTTCTTTTGTTCATGTTCAGTTTGTTGCTTATCTTAAATATGTATATTGAAGACCAGCAATTGTTTAACATTATACAAAAGCAACACATGCTTTTCATGTTTTCCAGTTCAGTTTTTTTCTTACTCAGTGAGAGAAGTCCAGTCTGTGTTGGCTTGAACAAGTGTGCTGACGTCTGGTTGAATGAGGTGGAGATGTAAAGGACCGCTGACAGGTCAGCGGCGGCTTTGCGCATACGCGTTTAATGATTAATCTGGACGCGGAGCCTGTCGGTAGACTGAGCGCTTTGTGAGGCGGATTGGCTCGCGGCAGCACTAACAGAAGAGAACAGAAACTACATAACAATACATGCTTTGACGTCAGGCTCAAGTCAGCAAGTCGTCAACATTGCCTGTCGGTGAGGCTACGGAAGTGAGCGCGCACGTACATAAATCACCTTCAAAATAAAAGCACTGTCATTGTATTGCATTTATGGCGTCCATCTTATTTATTTATCATTTTTGATTGACCTCACGCAGGCTGGGATCGGAGAGACGTAAGACACCCAGGTCTGAACTACGCCGTCTGGGAGAGATTTAAAGTGCAGCACCTGTGTGCGAAGTGATAAGACCATCCCAATGCAAACAAACATGCAGTTAACGCATGATCAAATAATTAACACCATTAAAGGATTGAGAAGTTAACGCGGCATGTAGGGTCCAGTGGATATGGAGCTGGACCTATCACTGTATCGCTGCCTGTGCTGCAAAATTGTTATACAAGAAAAGATATGTCCTCTAACTTTATGGAAAGGTTGTAGTAGTTATTCTTCCATACGACTGTATAGAGTGCAGTATAACATATCATGCAGATGCAGTATAATTTGTTACCTTGAAGAGTTCAAAGAGCATGTGGTACAGGTGAGATGGGACGTATGAGATGTGGATGGGCTCTCTGTTGTTGTTGGCTAGGGGAGGAAAACAACAGTCAACGCCTAAACACACAGACATATAAGCGATGGATAAAAATAAAAAAAACTGCGAGTGTATGTTCCGGTCAGTGTTTTTGTGTATGTGCAAGTGTCTCACCATTCATCTGCCTCAGCTCCAGCTCTGGTGCTCCCAGGTAATATTGCTCACACAGCAACTTAGCGCTTTCATAGGCATCTAGATTAGGGAAGAAAAAAAAAGAAAAACAATCATTATGTTTTACACGGGCATGGACACAATAAAACCTACATGAAGATAAAAGAAATGTGATAAATACAAGGTCATCATCAGTACACATATCCTGGCTGATAAGTGTGTTGGATTACAACCAGCTGAGAACCCACACTGCACAGACAGCCCGTCGAGCCCAAGAGAGTGAAATTGTTCCGTTGACGATGAAAATACATTTTGCGCTTCTGAAATGTAAAATGTCCTAAAAGCAAAGCTGACCCAAAGAGCTTTTTGTTTTAATTGCTTTTAAATGCAAGGGGTTATCATTTTGACCATGGATCGTGGTTACATCTGGACAGTGATTGTGCCTGTTGCCATAACCTACTTGACACCCACTGCCACTATTATCAGTCCTATTATTATTATTATTATTATTATTATTATTATTATTATTATTATTATTATTATTGCCATGCATCTTTGTCTCGCTCCCTCCACCTTCGTCCCTCTTTCTATCAGCCCAACCAGTCGAAGTAAATGGCCGTCCACCTCAAGTCCGGTTACGATAAAGGTTTTTACTCCTTAAAAGCGGAGATTTTTTCCTTGCCAGTGTCGCTCATAGGGGCTCATAGGTCTCTGTAAATTATAGAGTGGGGTCTAGAAGTGCTCTATAGGGAAAGTGTCAGAAGTGAGATAACATCTGTTATGATATGATGCCACAAGAATGTAAAGAACTTGACTTGTAATAAGAACATCATGGAATTAGTGGCAGCATGTATAAACCTAATTACAAAACCACCCGTGACTCCATCTCTTTCCCCTTCTTCCTCTTACCTCGCACAACTTCTGTCACGTCACATATCGAGTCAATACAGCCAATGGTGTTGGGGTGGGCGGGATTTGTGTTGCCATTGAAGACAAGAGCTGTAAGAAGGAGTAAATAGTTGGAATTTGAGCATGACTCAAATTACATTTAGTAGCTAGTTGTAGTTAGTTAAAAGTGTGGTTATAACAGGTTGACACTCCAAGTATGCGTTTAGGTGTGTGTGTGTGTGTGTGTGTGTGTGTGTGTGTGTGTGGCGCCGCTCACTGTGCTGGTTGATGAGCATGCGGATGGAGATGCGGCTGGTGTAGAAGCGGTCCAGGAAGTACTGGATGTTGTGGTTAGTGATGGCGTCCTGCTGGCCGAAAGCATCTTTGTACTCGATAATCCCCTGCGCCATGGTGGCAACCACCTCGTTGTGCCGGTTCCTGATGGACTCCAAGACCTCCACGAACCTGCGATCGGCGCACGACGGGAGAGAAGAGGGGAGGAAAGAGGATGAGGACCAGACAGAGGGGAAAGAAAAAAAGGCATAGATTAGGTTAAAGTTGAGAATGAAATGTCCAGATTTGTCGACACTCACATTTCAAGGACTCTGTGGTCATTAGGGCTCTTGTCCAGAAACTCCAGGATCTCCATCAGGCTCTGGGTGTACCTGAGAGAACGAAAAAAGACCACCAGAGAGTTACTGGCAGCGCTGGCTGGACACGCATGTGATCACATGAACCACTGCGGCAGCCTATAGGTTTTAGCTGTACATTCCTCTGGACATGTGAGACAGACAAACAAAGAAAGAGGGAGGTCGGGAGAAGGGGGGGGGGGGGGGCGTAAACAAAACCATCCATCACCGATTCTGATGCATGGCTGTGTGTTGATGTTATTCAATTAAAATAACTCCAACTTGACTATGATTCTCAGAGACGACCCCTCTGCCCCATAGTAGATCATAAGCAACAAACTGCAGGGAGGTGGCTTGTCAAAGTAAGTTAGCTTGTTAGACGAGCCTGTGAGGCTTCTAGTCTCAAGCTATAGCCTGTTATGGTTTCCCTTCAAAAGAAAAGTAAAAAAGAAATGAAAAATGAGTGTGGTGAAAACATATTTCTGTGAGTCATTCCTATTTCTTATAGAAAGTTCTTAGATGACACAACAGCATCTGTCAAGATTGAGGGAAACACAAAGAGATTCGGCAAAAACAACTGTCTGAACTTGCATGCCAAACTTCTCAAACATCCCAAGAACGGCAACTTTACGAGGCCACATAAACAAGGTCAAAGGTCAGACGTCAGTCTCAAGTCTTGGATTAGCCTCAAAACTTCGATCGTAAATACAACCAGAGTGTCGAACGCCGTCTTGCAGAACAACAGCTCGCCCTCTTAACTATGCCATAAAACAATTCAAACATCCACGGTTTAAAAGTGTCTCATTTGCTTAACTGGAATAGAATCTTTCTGCGTCATTTACACTTGTCACTTTCTGTTGGATGATACTGAAAGCGTGAAACTGTATACCTAGAAAATAAGGCGCTCAGCTGCAACAACAAGCGGGCAGGGCGAGGAGACAGAACAAGAACAAAATAAGGCAGGCAGGGGTTGGTGGGGGAACTGGGACAAAGTTCATCCACCCCTTCCCCGTCCTCTTTCTCCTCCTCCCCATGCTCTGTAATATTAGAGCTGAAAACATCCTGGCCTGCTGTTCATCGTCAACAACACAGCGGTTATGAAAGTGCTTTAGAAACGTCACAGAACTCTGTCTGCCTGAAATGAAAACATGGAAACATTCTTCAAAAAGGTGAAATGTCACATGCACTTTTATTACTTTGTATTATACTAAATTCCTTTTGATAATAAAAGCCTGAGGTAACATTTTTTTATACTTAAGTTGGCGTGTCATATTCTCTACGAATCAATATGTCAACCCTTTAGTGACAGCCCATGTCTGTGCCTCACCAGCTGTGCAGCATCTGGACTGAGGGTGTGGCCAGCAGCCGGTCAGGAAGCACCTCGATCTCCTTCATGATGTTGGACAAGCGAACAGGAAGCTCCTGTCGCAGGAAGATGAACGAAGTGCGCTCACAAGCATTGGTGGAACCTGGAGCACAGAACAGAAGGGGAATACAAATCAGCATCAAATTACTTGACTTTGATGACGGTTTGATGACGGTTTTACTAGAAGTTAGCACGATTTGACAAAATAGTCTTAACTCACAGTCCGCATCTCATCGTCTTGGTGAGAAATTTCCTTTTTTTTTAAGTGACCTACAAAAAACTATGGGATTTCGGCCATGAGAAGGTCCCTTGGGGGGTTTGAGAGTACAGTGTATCTCAACCTCACTTTTAATATGAAAAAAAGAAGTAAAAACACTTCTACATCTTACAAAATGTCAGAAAGCTATACCTTCAGTCATTTGTTTACTGTCCTTAGCGGGGGTCATTTTTATTATCATAATCATCACCACCACTATGAACTGCATGAACATGAACAGCAATATTGTCACTGCTCTGATAATCAACACTGCGGATCACCAAGGTCTAACTATACACGATCTAGACACGATATGAATCTTACAAACATGCGTGTTCACAAGGTCTCAATTGGCGCAGACAGAGCGCAAGCTTCGCAAACATAAACACGGTGAGTACTCACCGAAATCCAAGAACTGCTTCATGGACAGGGGAGAGGGGGAGAACTTCGAGAAGTGATCGACGTGTTTGGGAACGTTGATCTGCACCGCAGTCTTCACCAGGGACTGGACGAACCTCATTTTTCCCGTCATCCTCAAAACAAAACAAAGAACACCAAATAAACTGATAGGATATGAAAACGAGATTAAAAATGAAAATACAATTCCTTAAGTGACAGTTGATCGACAAAATCGAGGCGTTTGGGAGATACTGACGTTTACGGTCTGCAGTGCAGCGCGTGGAACTCTCATTTAATAGATGGACTCAACCAATGGGAGAGGGCGCATGGAGTTGTAGGTCCCGCCTACTTGTACTCTAAAGCTAGTAAACAAGGGGGCGGGCGCGTGCTGGGTGACTGTCACGCTCTTATTTTTCCGATAAAAACAGCTGTGTAGAAAAGTGCAACGGTGTGTCCTGAAGTCACGTTCACACGAACATAAGTTGCTCAACAGCAGCCTGTTTACCCGGGGATCGGTTTCAGGAACTGCTTCAGATTTGTATGACCTTGTGTGTTTGTTGTGACTTACGAATTTATTGAAATTCATTGTTTGTTACGGTCATACGTAGATCGTCATCAAACGCACACATTGCAAAGTGTAATGGCGTTTTGGAGACGAGATTTTTTTTAATGAAATTTGGGTTGTTGTAAACGAGTACTTATTGGAATAAAAAAACAACAACATACAGTTAAACATTCAACCTTTATTTGAATTATATTATTTCCACATGTCTAAGTAATGCTCAACACAGTTTTATATTCAATTATTTTCATTTGTTTTATTTGTTCAAGTTCCAAATCAAGGGATGAAAAAATATTTTCCTCTTTGTGATGCATGAATACATTATGCCATATATGTGTTTATATCTCAGGTTAACTACAATTTATTGAAGAAAACCAAATATGTCAGCTCAGTTGTAAATGTTGACATTTTGCACAATATGTTAATACTTTATTTATTCTTCATGCGCAGAAGAGCTGAAGTTTAAATTGGGCATTAGTGGAACATTTTCAAGTAAACTTTCTTATCACATTGCTGTGATTTTTTTTTTGTTATACAAATGTAAAATGTACCCTTTCAAGCAGCTTAGGTCCCCAGGCAGAACCGGTGGTGGCGTCTCCCTATACATACATTGCCAATTGTCTACTATATTATCTACTATACATACCATCACATACTGCATCCAGCATTCTTCAGAGGGATGTTTTCAACCCTTCAATCCACCACAGATTAGTTTTATTTAGTTTAATTCAATTCAGTTTACTTTGTATAGCCAAGAATTACAAATTTGTCTCTGAGGGCTTCACAATCTGTCAGCATACAACATTTCCTGTCCTAGAACCTCACATCGGATCAGAAAAAAACTCCCCCCAAAAAACAGGAAAAAAACCTTTCAGGGAAAAAAGGGAAGAAACCTTCAGGAACAGAATGCATTAATGTCATGTGCACAGAAATCATTGATCATTAATCAGACAGTGGTGATATTGTTTTGTGTCATTATAAGGGCATATAATGCTTTAAGTGGTCTTCAGACAACATAAACAAGATATGCTCATATTGTTCATAAACTGGAAAGAAAAATGCTTAAACATAAAGTATTTCTTGCAGTTCACTTTTGAAAGCTTGTGTCTGCTTGTCATGAAACAGTGCAGTCCAACTGCAGCCACACAATGTCAGTGTTCAAACAGAATGATGATGTTATGTTGAATTAATTATTTTGTTACCCTTCTGTTGTCCTCATTTTCTGTATACACCCCGTGTCCTCCGGGTCAAAATGACCCGTCTTCACTAAACCCCCAATATAAGCAGCTTAATTAGCATCATGGTGATCTTCCTCTTCAGGAGCTGCTGTCTGAGTTCATAAGAGGTGAAGAAATGGTCACATGTCACATTGTGACCCCTCAGTCCCTCTGTCACACTAAGCACAACTCGCATCCCCTGGTTCTTCTCTGGGCATCCACTGGTCGGCTTCCCGGTATAGACTTGCATTTTCCAAGCATAGCTTGATTTAGCATCGCAAGCCACCCATGACTTGATCTCATATTTTGCTGGCTTGCTGGGCATATACTGCCGGAATGGACAACGACCTTTGGACAGAAGACATTAGCATCAGTGATTAGTATCAATGTCACAGAAAACAGTCAAACAAATCAATAGTGAAAATCACTTTTATTACAAATATGAAAATAGATTACCTCTAAATGGAACCAGTTGCTCATCCGCTGTTACAGCAGGCCCTGGATTGTAGAGGTAGGGCAGCCGCTCCACCCAGGCCTCTCTTATGGCTGCAAGTTTGTCTGTCACACGTCTTGCTGGTCTTTACTCACGGTCATCAAATCGTAGCAGTCTTGAGTAGGTGTGAAAGACTTTGAGTGGCATTGTGGCTCGGAAAATTGCCCTTCCACTCTCTGCATCCCATAGACGAGCTGCAGCCTCACCTCGGGACCTGTATACACCAACTAAGATTAGCAGCCCTAAGTAGGCCTGCAGGTCAGTCTCATCCATCTTTTTCCAGCTGTCTCCAAATTTGCGAAAACCCTGCAGATTTGTCATCTCCAGGATTTTTTTTTCTATTGCTGGTGTGATAAACAGGTAGAATGTAGAGACAATGTCATGGGCATGAGAAACGGCATACCTTGTGGGTCCTGGGGTCATCTTTATGATGTTTTGTTCTGCATGCCTGCCGTGTTGGTCATATGCTGCTGAGGACCATGTTATTTTGCCATTTTTTGAAAGGAAAGTCTCTCTTTCAGCTTCAGGGTTTTCTTCTTCTTCTGAAGATGATTCATCGGGCTCTGGATTGTATTCCTCCCCATCTTCTTCTGATATATCCTCCACTTCCTCTTCTGAATCAGAGTTGTCTTGCTGGACATCTGAAAAAATCAGCTCTAGAGCCTCTTCAGTGTTATAATGCACACTGCTGGCTTCCGCACAGACAGAATTTGGGGTCCTGTCATCTGCAGCACCTTTATAACCTCTGGAAATCCACAGAAAAAGAACTCTGCAGTCTGCGAGAACGCCTTTGTGTTGTTTACGTCTGCTACTGTCTTGTTCACATTTACTACTAATTGATCTGAGACTGATCAGAGGCACAGCAGTCCACGAGAAGACCACCTGATTTTTCTTGTTTACTTCTGCTACTGATTGATCTGAGACACAACTAAAACATTGTAACATTCTGTGGTGTGTAAATAACTCTGTGACCTTGATTTCAACTCTATTTGCCTCACGGGTCATTTTGACCCGAAGACCACCTTTGTACCTTTTTTTGTACAGCTTACATGGAAATGTGAATAAAAGCAACATTTCACTTATTCTACTGTTGGTGCCAATCTAGGAAAAGTCATAAAATTTCAAGTTAAAAAAATATCGTTTAGGAAATTTTTTGTTTTTTTTAACACAGTGGCGGGTCATTTTGACCCGAGGACAACAGAGGGCGTTATATTTCCTGCTTTGATCATTGATGTAATCAATGCCACTAAATCTAAAGGTACATGTTTCACCTTCTGTTTGGATGAGTGAATGCTTGTTTACAACAGTCAGGCTCACTGTTTCCAAAATGATTGTAATCCCCACCTCAGATATATCGTTTGAAAACAGAAGTTTGAAAGGTGAACACAGTAGTACGGTGAACTTGGCTTCCATTATGATTAGAAGGACCCACAATGAGGTTCAAGGACCCCTTGATTGACCCTGTGAAAGCCCCAACAAAAAACACTATTAATTGCAGTTTAAAGTCTTTTAAGAAGATTACAATGTCCACCAGAATTCAATTCAATATTCAACATAATTTACTCACAAATTTGAATACAGAAAAATATTGCTGTGGTGTTTCCTCTTTTTCTTTTTCTGAGAAAAAAAAATACTTACCTTGTCTCTGAGCTTTTTCTGAAAGGCTCTGTCAGAGCTTTGACGTCAAAGAAAAGAATCTGCGGACACTCAGTACATGTTGCCATTGAATACCCGTTTTTTGCTGGTAAGGCCTCCTTCCATGGGTGGCACTGTTGCGGTTGTGTGCTTACGCCATTAGCTTTGGGGATGTGTGTATGCAATGAGTGTAGCCTGTAGTTGGTTGCCTTGGATTGCATCCAGGACATCTTGAGGGCCGTATTGAGAATGGGTAAGACTTCAGCACAACAACACTTGAGCACCAGGTGGTCCATAAAAAATTGTCCTAACCTAATGTCATTTACTTCTGGCAACAGAAAAAAAGGTGCAGGTTGGCCTACAAAACTGTCATCCTTGTGGCACTGGAGAAGGATTCTGAAGAGGTTTTTAGATAAAGTCAGGCTGCCCCCTTGTGGTTTGAAGTGACCACATCCGCTCTGCGCAGACAACTGTTTTTTTTACATGCACAATAAGGGTTTGAATGAACAATGTATGTCCCAATCCCAATCTCCACCCTTACGGACTCACAGACTTTGAGTCCTTGAGGGTTTAGGGGTGTCCCATTGTCAAATTGTCGAGTGCCTGAGGGCTCTGTGGCAGAGATTTTGAACCCTTTCCGTAAGTCAGCATTAGATGCTGACTTTGCCTAAAGGAATTACCCACAATACATTCCACCGTGTGATTAAACATGCAGTTCCCAATGGAAGAATAAAGATGTAAAAAAAAAGGTAAACAAAGAGACACATGGACATTTAGCCTGATAAAATACCTTTAGAACATTATGGATCAAAAATGGAACATAAAAATACATAAATTAAAGGAATGCAAGCAGAATATATATCTATATGTCTATTTAGACATATATATATATATATATATATATATATATATATATATATATATATATATATATATATATATATATCTATCTATCTATCTATCTATCTATCTATCTGTATCTATATAGATATATTTGTATATCTATATCTATATTTTTTTTACATTCATTAAACATTTTGTTTCGACAAAAACAAGTAAATAAATAATTTAAAATGACTTTTCATCTTGTGAGGAAGACGTTTAAATCAATGAATAAAAAGTATAAAATAAACACACAATTGTACACAATATTTTTTATGCAGTCACGTGATGTTGTAGCAAAGTGCTTTTCCATTCATATTTACACCAGCTCAAGCCCTCACAGCCTCTCACACTCCCTGAGGGTTCAGGTTTGAGCGTTTAGGGTGGAGATTGGGATTGGGCCTAAATCTGTTGACTACTAAATTTCTGGTGAGAGCAATGCTGCACTCTGCTGGGATATACTGGCAACAATAACGACAACATGTGTGCTGTAGTTTTATAGGCATGCAGTGTATTTGTATTCCATTGAAGGCTGGATGGTGTGTATGTCGCTGGAGATACTACTGCTGATATGCTGATATACTGATTTCAGCCAAACCAGTTTAGTGAACACTTACTGATGTAAATATTCACACCTCGCTTGTTGGATTGATAAAGCAACACTTTGCACTTTTCTACATGCTGTATAGCCATATGGGTCAGTTGCTTACTTTAATTGACACTACCTAGGTGAACTACTGCTGGTGAGCTTAAGGATAACATGCTAGTTAGCCGGAACATGCTAGTCCGTCAAAATAGTGGCCCATGCTTCTTTCTGCCTTTTATGTACATGACTGTTTGCTCGCCTCTGACATTTTGTAGTTGGGATTGTACATAATTTTATTTAATAAATAGTTTTATTTATGAGAAAGAAAGCTTTTTGACCTACCACGCTTTGTTAGCTGGCAGTTAGCTTTTTGCTAAATAAGACATTGAGTTCACTATGTGCTCATACCTCATAACTCTCTGCAAAATCTCTTGTGGAGTGGTTCCCACTCCAAAGTTTTTAATGAGCCCTCAGTAAACCCAGTCACAGCCCTGGAACTTTCTTACCTAAATGGAATGCAGCCATCAACAAATAATTCTACTTGGCTGTGCCTGCTTTTTTAATTTGTTAACGCTTCACCGTCAAATGTGTGACCAGGGCTTCGGGACTGACAACTTTGCATTTCAGTTGCAGGAGAGGTTTCAGTGGGAGATATCTTAAGCTGTCAGCAGATGAGAGAAACAATACATCACAAGGCGTTGTGAGAAAATATCTTGTTGCTGGATTTGGATGATTGGACATTTTAAGAAATAAATCAAGGAACTGCTATTTCCAACAAGTGCTGAAATTATTAATGTAGAGGCTGGTAAAGTCCTTCTGTAAGAGTGACTTCTACTCATCAATGTCATCACAACGAGACTGATTTACATTGATTGTAAAATAAATCAGTGAGGGCCTTCTAAGCCTTCTCTGGTAGCCTAAACAGAATAATAAAGTTATAGCTATTTTATAATTTAAAAGAATTATATATATATATAATTAAAAGTTATAGTTATTTAATAATGTAATTGATTTTCAAGAATACACTACATGTGTTATAAATATTTTTGCCTATTAGCTTATTGTTGGAAGGAAAACGTATTCACTCTTAATCAGTTACTGTTTCACTGTTATATACAGCATGTCTCCTGATAGCCATGAGACTGGGAAATCTGTGTGTCTCTGTCTGAAAGAACGTGCAATTCCATTGTTATCATGCCGATACCAATCTAAAGACATAATGGTGGGAAGAAGCTATGAAGACGTCATGGTGGCCTCGGTGTATTGATAACCATAAGCTATTTAAGAAGGTAGCGCTTCCCTCATTCTCTGAGCAGTCTTGGATATGCAATTTGTCTATCACGTTGTACTTCTGACTCTGCTCCTTCCTTGCAACGAATAATTGTTCCTGTTTTAATGATTTTACTCAGAGGGGTCGAGTGAATTTTTCTAACACTTATATTCTCATTGCACAGCTGCCTTCATCTGTTCATCTGCTCCTTAAGGTTTCTTTACACCTGGTTAACAGCATTTTTATCCAATCACATTTCACCTGTCTTCCTCTATGAACAAGTAGCCTGGTTGAAATACATGAAACAGTCTGCTGGAAGGTCTGGACGTGTAGTTGGTCACAGGGCCCCCGTGACCATTAATATGGTCTGTGATTGGTCATCTCAAACCTAGAATCTTGAATCTCAGGATTTGCTGTGTTGCATTGTCTTGTCTGTGTACTGTGCAGGGTGTCAGTGCCGTGGTTTTGCTGGTCTCATTTGGACAACATGCATTGTTGTTGACCCGATGCGGTTGGGCTCTCCCCTTGCTGTGCTGGCCCTCGCTCGGCGCATTTCCTCCACTGTGGTGCGCTGCGACCGGCTCTAGGTCTGCTTGGAAAGGCTCGGGCCGAAGGTGGCACGCCAGCTGCTCGGCAGGGGAGTCCGCTCTTGTAATTGAAGTGGCTTTGTGGGTTGGTCCACGTCGGTCAACAGGAGTGTCTCCTTTTTTTTTTCTTCTCGTGACCTCCCTACATGCTAGTGGTGGTCTAAAACCCACGGCCTGCCACTGATATATATATATATGTATATATATATATATATATATATATATATATATATATATATATATATATATATATATATATATATATATATATATATATATATATATATATATATATATATATACAGTGGTCCCTCGTTTCTCGCGGGGGATACGTTCCAAAAACAACCCGAGGTAGACGAAATCCGCGAAGTAGTAAGCTTTATTTTTTCCTATTATTATTATATGTTTTAAGGCCGTAAAACCCCTAACCACACACTTTGATACCCTTTTCTCAGAAAGGCATTGTACCGTGCAGTTCCTCAGCTTAATGAGAGCACAGAACACAATACACGTTCATAGTGTACGCTGTAAAAATTTAAAATAAAAGCAACAAACAAAAGAAATCCGCGGAACAGCGAGTCCGCGATAGGTGAACCGCGTTATAGCGAGGGACTATAGTCATTAAGGTTCAAAGTTCCCCCAGATTTAGTCTCCATCAACTGACAACAACAGTTAGAGAGCTGTAAACCACAGCACCCCACTTGAAACTCATAAACGCATCACTGTTTGTTTTTAGAATGCTTCCGTGTCCTGTCACTTCCCAGACCGCTGGATCTCATCTCTCGCATGGTCTCCTCCGGGAAACATCTCCGGGTTCTCCGCCAGCGTCGCTCGCACTTTCTTCTTCTCCTTAAACCTCCCTGAGTGAGACACCTTGACGTGACGCCCCTTGCTCGCCGTCGTTTTATCCACGATCCTCTCCAGCCGGACGTCCAGCTGGGGGTCATGTGCCACGTCCTCCAGGTGGGCGGCAGCTCCAGCGGCTGTGATGGAGCCGTGCTGAGCCGTAGGGGCGTTGGAAATGAACTCCGCAGGGATTTCATACAGAACCTTGGGCTGGGATTTTTTCCTCCTCAGGAAAGTCAGCTTCCACCAACTTGGAGACGGCTCGTCCATGATTGTTGATTTGATGGAGGAAGGTCTGTGGAGAGAATTAAAACAAAGAAGGAAGGTTTATGTTGGCATAAACCTTCTATAAACCTATATATATATATATATATATATATATATATATATATATATATATATATATATATATATATATATATATGTGTGTGTGTGTGTGTGTGTGTGTGTGTGTGTGTGTGTCTGTCAGAGCACCTATCTCCCCATGACCCTGTTAATATTTCATTGTAATTCAATAGCCTCCATATGCTGTGGATGCACACATGCTCTGGTTACAGTGATGTGTTGGTGTGTGTATCACATCAATCAGAGAGTATTTGCGTTACAGAGAAAGAGAAACATATATGAGGCCAAGCTAATAGGTATGTATGTATGTATGTATGTATGTATGTATGTATGTATGTATGTATGTATGTATGTATGTATGTATGTATGTATGTATGCATGTATGTTTGTTATATGTGTTTTAGGTCACATTTCCCAGAGCTGATCTCTCTTGCTGTCCATTCAGCTCCTGAGAGATTATCAGTCAACTGGAAATCATGTATTTTATACAAAGGAATCCCAATGAGAATTACAGCAAAAGCAGAGTAAGCTACACTGGACGGCCTACACCACTTTAGGACGCATGTGATCCATGCCGGACTTTTAGCTTTCACAGAGGCGTCGCGGTGGGCACTTTTGCTGCGGTTTATTCTAACAAACGGGCATTGAGGGGAGCGGTCATGTGAGGTGCAATGGCAACATTGTGCTTCAAGGGTCGTCTACTTGTTTGTCTCTGTGTTGACTTACTAAACACTGTATTGAAATAAGGATGACTATGTATGTATATATATATATATATATATATATATATATATATATATATATATATATATATATATATATATATATATATATATATATATATATATAAATATATATATATATATATATATATAAATATAATTATTATGCAAATATGCGAATCACAGTCAGCATCATCTCCGTAAAGGTTTTTTCTTTGTCTAGTTTGCATCTTGTCTCACATTCAAGAGGCTTCATCGATTTGGAACTGATTGAAAAAATGGTCATTTAGACTAACAGTCAAAGTCTATTTTTTTTAAACTTTACTTTTATTTTGTACTATTACATTAGCTTAATTTATTACACTATTCAACTTACTAAACATACTAAACTAAGATGATGAATAAGGCAAACATTTTAACTTTGTTACTTTGAGAGTGTTAGCATGATGTTAGCCTTCATCCCAAAGCACCACTGTGGCTAAATGCAACATACAGAGCTAGTGACATTACTCTAATCTCTTTTAACTTTGGACAGAACCACCAGATTCTCCTTTTTACCGTCGTTCTAAACTAAGCTAATCTCCTGCAGTCTTTAGCTTAATGTTTAGTATGCAGATCTTCCTGTCTCAGAGGAGCAGTGTGGAGGATTTGGCAACATCCAGCAGTGAGTTTGCAGATTACGAGCAACTGACACTACGGTGGCTGACACAATACATTTAAACGTTGATATAAACGGTTCATTCTGAGGTAACAAAAAACAGGTGATCATACACTGAAGATAACATACTTGTAAATATCATGTTCCATTAATGCCAATTCAAACGTCATCTACCTTTAAGTTCAGCCAAGAAAACAAAGAGAATTTCCCTTGTGTTAATGTTCCTTGGAATAAATAGGTGAGACCAAGATATGAAAAGCAACCACAAATCAAAACTATCGCAAAATTTGTGTATCGCGGTGAACACACACTATACAGTGTTTCAGTCCCTTATGTTTGTTTATATATTGCCATGACAGTAAGCAACCAACAACAACGGGGGAAAGAAATACAAAAATATATTCAATAAATTATCTTCCAACAACAAGATGTGACCTCTTGTAGAGATCCACTTGGTTAACTGTTCCATTATTCAGACTTTAAAAAAGATCAACTTCACTCACCTGGCATGCAAACAGGCTGCAGGTCAGCTCCTAGTTGCCTTCTGGCCCCTTTTCTAGCAGCTGAGCAAACAGAAACTAACCCACATTGTTTTATTGTTTCTTTTCTTCTCTCCCTCTCTCTCTTTCTCTATTTCATGAAGACGTGGTACGCTCAGCTTGCTGATTATTGTTTGGCTCCCTTTGTCCCTTTTGATGTAGATTCTATACAACTTTGAAGTGACGGCAAGTATCGACTTCATAGTCGCTTTTGACTAGTGGGGTTGGGGTTAGGTGCGGGGGAGCGGCCACTTACAACTGTAGTGCAGAAAATATATTGACGACTGAAAATAAAAACTGTAAGATTCAGAGTTCCTGTTGTGGTGTTGTGTAGGCTTAGTGCACTTGCAGAGTCAGATGGCTGCATAAGTATTACGTAAGCATAAGTACTGGATTAGTCTAGTCATGAGCAGTTAGCATATAGCAACATTTGAGTTTTTTTGTTTAGAGTATGATTTAGGGCAGGGCTACAAGATGATTGACAGGTCGTTACTGCTATCAGAGGCATATACAGTGACTCTTCAACATTACCTGGTAAGCATGGCACGGGTATTGAGGTGTATTTATGCAGTGATTATTCATAGGCAAACTGTAACTTACACAGTACATTTACCACCACTAGACGTTGTCACTGTTAACCTTTCCCTATGTTCCCATTGCCAACACCTGTTGCTCTGAGCACAGCCACAGTCTCTCTTGCTCAACCACACACACGCACACACACAAACACACACACACACACACACACACACACACACACACACACACACACACACACACCTGGCAGTGGTCATTAAATACAAAAGATTTAACATTGTATAAATGAAAAAAATGATTTTGCGAATTATTACAATATTCCAGTATAACCTACTACAACCACAGAAAACAATACATTCAATACATTTAAATTTCAAAACACAGTCTGTGTACAATTGTCTGGGTGTTGTCACTGTGTTACCAACCACCATGTTGTGGTTAGTAACAACAGTGACAACACCGGTGTGCGTGTGGACATGTGTGCGTGTGTGAAAGAGAGACAGAGAGAGATAAAACATTGCAGGGAGTGGTCAAAGGTTGACATGCCTACCAGGTAAATGACTACTCGACCAAACATGCAACTTATTTATTCATCCATCTAATGAATTAAAATGTCAAAGGGACACATGTGACCACTCACATGTTGTGCAACAGACTTTACACAGTAAACATGTGCATGGACATGCATAGTAAGAATCAAAGCTGTTACTTAATTCTCTCAAAGCCCCAAACCTCGAAGAACAAATGTAATTATTGCCAGCAGTTAGAATTCTTCAGCGACTTACAGCGTTTGTTTTTATTCAGTGATGAAACATTGACCATGTTCTCCTGTCCCTAAATGGTCAGAGTTCAGAGTTTGCAACCACATGAAAAGCCTGAGACATCCCACCAGAACATTATTTACCGATGCATTTATAATACTGATCAAATTAAATGTGTCAAAACCAAACCTATAAAGTCCTGTTCATGCTCATTGGACGATGTAATATCCCTAGTCCATGTGGATGTATCCTTGGGCAAGACACTTAACTCCAAATTGCTCCGGCAGTCGTTTTCTGTGGTGTATGAATAAATGGTTAGATACTCCAGATGAGCAGGTGGAAGCTTGCATGATAGCTATTATTGTATAAATGGGTGTGAATAAGTGAATATTGATAATTAGTGTTAATGCAATTGAGTGCTTGGAAGACTAGAAAAGCTCAATACAAGTCTATTTACCATTTACATTTACTTACTGGTCAATAAGTTAGGTTAATTAAAAATACTTTGTTGCTGATGGAATCCTTGTATCCTTCTGTGAAAAACAAATGTGTTTATAAAATAATTTAACAGTGCTTCGTCTTTACATCTGGTCAGATGCTTGAATGTGTAATTACCAATGATAAAGTGCATTTTTAAAAATGACACCAACTTGCTAACGGGAAATATATTTGTTAGTCAAAATAGGACCTTAAAGCAAAATAATTAAAAAGTACTGTATAAAACGTTTTGGGTAAATCTGCTAATCGTGCCCATTTCCTTGGAATTGTCTGATTTGGCCCTTTGAAATGCTCCAGTGATCAGCGGTGAGGATTTCCAAATGCAAGCGGTTCTTCCTGTGGAAATTTGCCCTGTAAATTTCATGGGAACATGCTCATTAGGCATTGATGTTTTTTTTTAAAGGGGATACACAGTACTGCAGGAAATATTTTGGCCACTTGACACGCACATTTATTCATTGATATTTTTGCGTGAAGCTGTCGGATGAATGTAAACGTATATAAAGTAGTAAACGTATAGAATAAAAGGGTAATGCTGTACTTGTATTTAAGAACAGTACATCATTACTTTCCAACACTAGTTTGTAATGCCAAAGACTCACCTTTTTGAAATGTCTCTTTCCAGCTGTTGTTGACTTCAGACGGGTTCAGGACCAATGTCCAGCCTCTTCACGCCAAAACTTGTTGAACTTCTGAATTCAGCCTTTAAGCCTTCACAAAAAACGCTTTGAAACTGCATTTGACTTCCACCGTCCTTCTGACCTCTGTTATACTAGTAGCTCTTGGTGAGGTCTGTGCTTCTATGGGGCCAGTTAATGATAAACTGTCTCACCTTTGTATCCCTGTTTCTTCCATAATCCATTCTTAACCCAGAACTGCACTATACTAGAAAAGCTAAATTGCTCGGTGTTCTCATCCTGCTGCAGCATTTAGAAGTTACACTTCAACTGAGAGCTTGTTGGCAGTCCCCACCACAACACTCTCATGTCCCTCTGGGTCAGTTTTTCATTTATTCTAGTGATCTCTAGTTTCCTGTCCATGTTCACTCCTGTCTGTCTTCTCCTAGGTGCTGAGTTACAGGTGCAGTTGTTGGCCCCTCCCTTTGACACACACACACACACACACACACACACACACACACACACACACACACACACACACACACACACACACACACACATTTGATATCCTATTTTTTTTGGAAGAAACAAAAAAAGACTTATGTCAACCAAAAAGAGCAAGATCTTTTTTTTTTACATTTATTTCAACTGATGTCGTAAACCTGCAATAGGAGGTTTTAAATCCACATGGACAGAAGCAATAGATGTCATGTGACCAGAAAGAGCAACATATCAGAGTTACAGCACAGTACATAAATATGACAAAAACTATTCATATAAAGAGTGGTAGGCCTGGACCACAATCCAAATAGCCACAGTCCATCGTAGCATGCAGGACCAGTTCCAGACAGTCATGATCCATGGTGGGGGGGCAGGTCCAGCTCTAGACAAACTTGAGGCGAGGAAGCACAGAGGCTCCCGGAAAGGAGTAGAATTAGTACTGTGCATTGGAAGACAATAATTTATCCAGAAGGAGAAAATAAAAAGAGGAGAAAGGAGAAGGGAGAAGAGAAAAATATAAGAAAGAAGAAGAGGAGTGGAGGAGCTAGGCCTATATTTTAAATCATTGAATTAAAGTTGTAATTATTATCTGTTTTTATTTTGGACCTGCATGCCTTTGCGTTTGGGGGAAAACCGGATTGCCCGGAGTAAAAACCACATGCCTCCGTCATTGCACATGCCTTGGTCAGGCGTCGCCATCGTGTGGCAAATTTGGTGAAGTGCACCTACAGGATAAAAAGCACAAAACAGTAACTTTGCACTACCACCTCAGCTCAATGAAGCGTCAAGGTGTTGAGCAGTCTTTTCACAGCAGACAGAAAATCAATGTCATGAATATAGAATAAACAACGTAACAGAATTACAACATTGTCAATTCATATGACTAAATAGAAAGTATAAAAAACAGAGCGACCCAACAGATACTTAAATATATGTGTTTCATTGAACTGGTTAGAAATGAGGAAGAGAACAAACAAAAACAGCTACGGTGACTTATATTCCATCACATTTCATTTAGCTGACACTTTTCTATACACGTAGTCACAGCAACGGGGAGCTATTCAGGTTTAAATGTCTTGCTCAAGGATACATCGACATAGACTACCGGAGCTAAGGCTCGAACTACCAGGGCACGCTGAGCCAAAGTCGCTACATTGTTTTGTACAGCACACCTTAAGAAGACTCTGCTCATCATCTCTCTGAGATATTTGTCCTACATGGAAATCTATTTATAACCATAAAATATTAAATTGCGTTTACAGGGGTTTTGTAATTCAATGCAAAGATAGCCTGAGTAAAAATTACGACTGAAAGGCTGAATACATTTTATGTTTAAGGAAGTCATATATTATTTGAACATTTTGGATAAACGATAATTCTTACTAGTAAGTAAATGTAACTTAAGTCAGGATAATTTCCTGAGTAAACGGTACTCTGTATTTCTGTGTGGAAATTGTTACCAAGCTTTTTTTTTAAAGTAAAAGTCACTCCAAATGTTTTTTTAAATTGTAGCCAGAGTAAATATTATTACCAAAGGCTGAGTAAATATTACTATCAAAGGCTGAGTAAATATTACGATCAACGGCTGAGTAAATATTATTATCAAAGGCTGAGTAAAGATTACTATCAAAGACTGAGTAAAGATTAATATGAAATGCTGAGTAAAGATTACTATCAAAGACTGAGTAAAGATTACTATCAAAGACTGAATGAATGTTATGTCTCAGGAAGTAATTTTTAGTTCAAATTTACTTCAACATTTTGGATGAAAAAACATTCTTAATAGTAAGTAAACTTAACGTAAGAATTGTCTGAGTGAAAATTACTTACAAATTCTGTGTGGAAATTGTTACTTAGACTTTTTTAAGTAAATGGCACTCCAATTGTTTTTTAGTGTAGACAGATGAACAAGTTATATAACTTGGCCACGTTGTTTGAAAAAATAATCAAACATAAAGACTCCTCACGAATTGCAAAATCTAGATAGAGTTCTAGGGTTCTATGCTCTGGCCTCAAGATTCTATAATCTGACCTTAGGGTTCTATGATCTGACATTAAAGGTCTCTGATCATAGGGTTCTATGCGCTGACAAGGTTATGTGCTGAAGGTTCTATGCTCTGACCTGAGGGTTCTTTGATCCCGGGGTTCTATGCTCTGACTTCAGGGTTCTATGCTCTGATCTCAGCGTTCTATGCTCTGACATTTAGGTTTTCTGATCCTAGGGTTCTATGCGCTGACAAGGTTATGTGCTGAAGGTTCTATGCTTTGACCTCAGGGTTCTCTAATAACATTGTTCTATGCACTGACAATGTTCTATTTCCTGCCCTCAAGGTGCTCTGATCTCATGGTTCTCTGATACCATGGTTCCATGCACTGACCTCAAGGTTATGTGCTTGACCTCATGGTTCTCTGATCCCAGGGTTATATACTCTGACATCAGGGTTCTCTGAGCTTCAGGGTTATCTGACCTCAGGGTTATATGTATTTGGACTTCAAGGTGCTATGCTCTGACTTCAAGGTGCTATGCTCTGACCTCAAGGTTCTATGCTCTGACTTTAAGGTTCTATGCACTGATCTTGGAGTTCTATGCACTGATCCTATAGTGTTATATGATCTGACCTCAGGGTTCTATGCTTGACCTCTAGGTTCTCTGACCTTAATAAGGGTCTCTGATCCCAGGGTTCTATGCTCTGACTTCAAGTTGCTACGCTCTTTTCACTATATGTTGGACAGAAGAGAAACGTACTTTCGATCTTCTGTAAGTTTGCACTGCACATTGCACAAAATTGATAATAAAAACGACTTAGACTTCGACTCTGGCCTCAAATTTCTATAATCTGACCTCATGGTTCTATGCTCTGACATTAGGGTTTTCTGATGCTAGGGTTCTATGCACTGGCAAGGTTATGTGCTAAAAGGTTCTATGCTTTGACCTTAGCGTTCTCGGATTCCAGGGTTTGATGCTCTGATCTCAATGTTCTATGCTCTTATCTCAAGGTTCGATGTTATGACCTCAAGGTTCTCTGATACCAGGGTTCCATGCTCTGTCCTCAAGGTTCTATGCATAACCTCAGGGTTCTTTGACCCCAGAGTTCTATGCTCTGACATGAGGGTTCTCTGACCTCAGTGTTCTCTGACCTCAGGGTTATATGCTTTGACATTAAGGTTCTATGCTCTGACTTCAAGGTGCTATGCTCTGACCTCAAGGTTCTATGGTCTGACTTCAGGGTTCTGTGATCTGATCTCAGCGTTCTATGCTAAGAGTTTAAGTTAATGGCGCAGGCTGCGGTGGTGCATTCATGGCAGACAGGGTAATGCAATATTTGCAATGTGCTCAGCAACGACGCAAGTTTGTCCGACACTGCAGACGGAGAGGGGGAGGAGGAACCGGCGGAGTCTCCCGTGGAAACTGTGCCGGCTCAAGAGTTCCACTTCGTGGAACAATTTTCACTCGAGCAGATTGAGCCTCCTCCAACCGTGACGGTGCGGTTACAACCCTACAGGTGGGGGTAATAGAAGAGTCCAACAGAGCCTGATCTAGCCGCATTGTTTTTGTTCTCAAGAAGGATGGGAATATACGGTTCTGCGTGGACTAATGCGGGGTAATTGATGTGTCACATTTTGATGCGTACCCAATGCCCTGGGTCGACGAGCTACTGGACCGACTGTGCACTGTGCGTTTCTTTACATCACTGGATTTAACCAAGGGTTACTGGCAGATTCCTCTGTTGCCGGAGTCTAAGGAAAAAACAGCCTTCTCCTTGGTTTGTACCAATTCACCACGCTTCCCTTCGGGTTGTTCGGTGCCCCAGCCGCCTTCCAACGCCTCATGGATCAGGTGCTGCGTCCGCATGCAGCATATGCTGCCGCCTACTTAGATGATGTAATTATACACAGCACCACCTGGGTGGAGCATGTGCAGCGAGTGGGCACGGTGGTCCCCTGAGGCATGTTGGGCTCACCGCCAACCCGGGTAAGTGTGCAGTTGGACAAAATGAGGTACGGTACCTGGGATATCACTTGGGTGACGGCCACGAGCAACCTAAGGTGGACAAGACCGCCGCTATCTCCGCCTGCCTGCGGTCCAAGACAAAAAAAGAGGTGAGCCAGTTTCTGGGGCTGGCAGGTTATTACCGGCGCTTTATTCCAAACTTTGTGGATCTGACCAGCCCCTTGACTGACCTGACCCAGAAAGGGACATAACAGTGTCAGTTGGTGTTTGAGGATGTAAAACAGTCTCTCTGCACGGAGCTGCTCTTTCACACCCCTAACTTCTCTCTTTCCTTTACTCTGCTGACTGATGCATCGAACAGAGGGCTATGGGTCATTTTGTATCGGCAGGTGGGGGGGTTGACCGCCTTTACATCAGCCGAAAGCTGTCAGAAAGGCACAGGTACAGCACGGTGGAGAAGGAGTGCTTGGCCATCCGGTGGGTGGTCAACTCCCAGCGCCACAACCTCCTGGGATGCTCCTTCACCCTCTGTTCGAACCACACCCTTCTGTGGCTCCACCGCATAAAAGATACCCACGCGCGGATTACCCGGTGGTATCTGCCCTTACAGCCTTTTAACTCCAAGGGGATGCATAGGCCGGGACACAGATTGAGCGATTCAGGGAACAGTTGCGATCAGCCTTAGCTGTGTGCAATTGTCTGTATCTGTGTCTCCCATATAAAACAGTGACTGTGGAGAAGCGGGGCCGACAGTTAGCAGAGGCGTTACAGCCAGAACTGCTGACAGTCTAGTAGACAACACAGACATACCTGCACGTTATTTATCGAAAATAAAGTCAATTAAGAATCTGCAAACTACCGTGTGTTTCCCTCTTTATGCTGCCCAATACTCACAAAGTTACAAATTGATTTTCTTTTTACTACATTTTATAAATAAAATCTAAAAAACTAGACCATACCCACGAACAATGGCTGAATAATACAAATATGAACACCACACAAGGGTTATGAAGCTTAACTGTTAATGCACAAAAATGGTAAAATTTGAACTGTTTTCTGCATGCAAGTATCTGTCACTTGTCCTTTGTTCGACTCAGGGCATCATCAAGAACAAATGCCCCCAAAAAAGTATGCAATATTATATCCTCATTAGGGACAGGCATCATCAAGATTTTATCAATACTAGTACCCTTATTGATTCTCTTATCGTTTATTTTTGTGAGAAATAAAGAAAATTGATTAAGAATAGAATCAATCTTGCTTCATTAGTCGTCTATGTAAACAAATGCATATTGAGCAGCAATACAAGAAGTTCCACAATCTTTCAAATACATTCACAGCTTAACATTTATCTTAGCTTCCATTTATTAAAAGTGTAATGGACTGTATGACATGTAATGTTAATCTGTTATGTTATAAGTGTTCTTGTGTTTACAGGAAGAGGTATATAAGAAGATTAGTTATTGCAATTACTGGGTTCAGAAGGTTAGTGCCGGCTGTGTAGCTGTGAAACCTGTCAATCATCGTGGCTACCTATGAGGGTCGGTGGTAACCATGAATGGACCTGTGATTGGCAGAGTGAGTGAGGCGGGATGATGTTGTTTGTGTAGCCTGTTGAGGTAGTCTCTGACCGCAAGTAGATGTTGAAGCACTTTAAGAAGTTTTTTCTTCCGGCATTGACTGTTGTTTGGCATAGGCTACGGCCCACAGTAGCCTGTCCCTAAATAACATAAACTAACTAAAGCTAACATAAACAGCAGGACTACTACGCCTTGTAGCTTTCCTGACCAAGGGTTGCTACAATTTGTTCTTATGATCAGATTCCGTATATCATCGCTACGGACGGCGGCTCGACAATCTCCCAATTACTGCAGATTGATGTTCCGCTTGTTGACCAAAAGCTTTTACTTTTTATTTATTCGTTGGAATGCTGCAAGCATTCCAACTATTGTTCTTCAAATCTTTATTCAACTTTTTCAACTATTTCTTCCGTACGTATTTTGGACCTTAACTACTCCTTCATATTTTTAGCTACAGAAAAAAGTCACACATGGTATGACTTTTCATATTTCTCACTTTTCAAATCTTTTCAATTCTTTTTATGATTTTTTTTTATCATCTTTTTTACAATGGGACCCAATGGGGAAATCTTCAACTCATGGTCAACTTCAAACGTTTACAGGTTCTTCATACGTTCAGCTAGATACAATATTTAAAAATTCAAATGTTGACAAAATCTTCAGCTATTAATCTACGCTTTTACATTTTTCATATTTTCTCAAATTTTAAAATTATGCAGCTTTTTATCAAAATAAAAATGAATGGTTTCCAATGAAGAACATCATCAAATCCGCTTTCAACTCTTCAACTTTAAAAGGTAAAGGCTCTGTCATGCCTTCAGCTAGAGACACCATTTCACCTTTAAAATGTTGACAAAACGTTCAGCTATTACTGTATTACTCAGCTTTTTTAATATCTTTTATAGTGTTTTAACTGTCTGCGTTTTCGTTTTATGTTTTTTCCGCACCTTTTCTGCCTTTATCATTATTGTGTGTTGGGCAGCTCAGAGTGGCTGACGTCATACTCAGAGCGAGGGCACCTGGCGATACAGATATTTTAAACTTGCTCTCTACTCCAAACCATATACTCTTTGGGCATAATTTATAGCTCAAAACGTGGGAAATCTTGTCTTCTGCCGTAAACTGCGGTCGATAGGAATCCAACAGATTCAGAAGTGTTGAAATCCGACGGAATGTGAGAGCAAGTCCATCCCCAGCAGCAGCCCTTTGGTCTGTGCATCTGCAGGCTGCAGGCACTTGAACGGCCGCACACGCGAACGGGTGCGCATGCGCGTGAATGGCAGCACACGTGAACGTCCATTAACATGAAACGGCCGCGCGTGTAAACGGGCGCGCGTGTAAACGCACGCGAACGGGCGCGCACGAGCCTTAACAGCCGGACGTGTGAACGGCCGTGTTAACGTGTTATTATGGTCGCGTGCACGTTCGTGTGTGTGTGCGCGTGTGTGTGCAGGTCACTTTGGTTACAGACGTCAGGATTAACAGCGTCACTGACATTCACATTCTGAGGTTTAACAGATGGTTTTGTAGACACTCAATAATATCAAGTGGCTCACCAACTATGCCTGTGGAGCAATGGTTTGCAACTCCATCTTAGAAGCAAAGGATCAAGCCCAACCTGTGGCTGACTTTAATTTTAAAAAAAACAAAACTTTTTTTTTCTTCTGTTGGACTGGACACCGTGGCGGGCCGGGTCATATGTTTGACACCCCTGATTTAGATGATGCAGTTTTCCTTTCAACTTTTCAAATTGTACATTTAAATGACAAGGATTTTCAACAGTTCAATCAAAAGATTTTGAACTGTAACCTTTTTCAGCAGATATTTTGCCTTTTCTATATTTTAAGTAATTATTTGCTATTTATTTATATATTCATCTATTCCGCTATTTTCAGCTATATTAATATATTCAGCTATTTTCACATATATTCAGCTATTCTTTCATTTTCAAATATATTTACCTATATTTAGCTAATTTAAGCTATGTTCCACTATGTTCAACTAAATTCAGCTATTTCTTTCAAATATTTCAGCTATAAGCTTCAGCTTTTTGCATTCCAACGCATTTTCTGCAGGAAATGCTCTTTCTAGTTTGAGTAAAGTACTACTCAAGTACCGTTTAACTCCAGACATAATCAATACTTTGTGTTATTACTTATTTAGAGTCGGTTTTCGGGGGTCATTCATGATCCCCATTATGCAATCTGTTAGGTCGAGATTACAAAGATATATAAAAGATGTAGATTTCTTGGAGAAACACTAGTGTGATGTTACCTGGAGAAGGCTATGAACGCATAAAAGACATATGTTTGATTCAAGAACACAGGTCATCCACTTCTCACTTTGCTTTTACAATCATCTCTTTTCTCTTGACTCTTTATCCCTTTCTCCTCTCACCACTCTTCTCCTTTGCGGCATCTGTCCTCACATCTCTCTCCCTCTCCGTCATATTTTTCCCTTGGGCAGAATTTTTAACCACCTCTTGTAGCTTCTATTAAAGAAAGTTATTCATCGTTTAACAGAGGTACAGCCCTCACACACAAAGACATAGATACATAAACAAAAGGGTACCACACATGTACTCACAATGCTTAGCTAGAAATCTACACCTTTCAATGAAGGACAAACACAAACCACACTGCGGTATGCCACAATCCATTTGTCACTGTGTGTAACGCCTGGCTGTGTCAGAGTAGCGAAGGGAAGAAGGGATGCTAATGGTAAAGTGGAGAAAAAAGAGAATGGAAGGAAGTGTGGAGTGATGAGGGGCAGAGAGAGTGGAAAGGCAGTAAAGGAAAGGAGGGTCGGGGAGTTAAGGACGGAGGTGTGAAAATAGGGAGGGAGAAAAGGAATGGAGTGAGGCATGGGAGGAGGAGAGAGACGGTATCATTAGTCCTCTTTAGCTTCCATTATGAAGATTAAAGTGAAGACTGCCTGTTCGTCTTAACCCTTTCCACCCCCTCTGTGTTGGACAAGGAGATTTTGAGCTAGCATCAAGCATGTTGGAAAGATGATCAGCCTTGCGTCAAACAAAAAAAAATGAGAGCTCGAAGACATTCCAACAAGTTCAAAAGCTTTGTTGTAAGTAAATGCAGCTCATCATAATTGTATTTCTTATAGTGACAAAGTAAACAAGTACTAAGAGATGTAAAGAGATGTAATTCGCTCTGAGTGGCAAAAAGAGAGGTCAAGAAGTGTTGAAAATGTTTTTGTACAAGAAGAAATATTAACGGTTATCCCAACGATTCATTCATTACCTCACCTCATAATTTCAGCAGGCTCAAAGTTTCATTTTGTAAATCAGTCAGAGCTTGAGTTGAACACAAGGCATTTAGAGATGTGTTGTTTAGTCTTGCCTCAAGACCTAATGATATCCTCCACACTCGGCATTTTAACACAAACAAACGCACACATACACACACACGCTTACACACGCACACACACTAGTGTGAACATCTGTCTAGAGCCCCATATATAAAGTTGTACACATTTCAAACTTCAATCTAAAAACTTTAAACAATCAAGTGTTTGTGATGGGAACCCATCTCTATCCTGCTTCACGTGCCCATCCCCCACCGTCAATCACACCTTCTAGACTAAACAATGCTTATTATCTTCTCACTTTACCGCTTAATACATCTTCATTTGACCGAGAACATCAAACTAAGGGTTTCTTTCATGTCTCTCCTAATGAATATGCTACTATTGTCTGTTTATTTTGTGTTGCAGGAAACCTCCACTTAGGCTGATGTTGAGGATCAGGTGTCCCTGCCAAGCAATTCAAGGCTCATCATGCTTGGTAAGATCCCATGGCCAGACTGTGATTCATTTTACAGTAAGCATACTGTGAAATATACTACAGCTACTTACTTGCTAAATGCTGTCGGCTAGTTACTGGTTATCTTGTTATTTTAGGTTTTTGCATTTTTGTGCCATAATGTTCTTAAAATACCTCGAGGCAAAATTAAATATGTATTCATTATAAAGTATACAGTGCAGTAATGCCATGCTGTTGCTAAACCAGTGCTTCGCCACTTCAGAATCATTACAATTTGTATTTTAGAAAAGAAGAAAAGAAAGTATCCTTTATTAATCTCTTTGGGGAAATTATTCTCTGCATTTAACCCATCCTTAGTGATTGAGGAGCAGTGTGCTGCCGTGAGACGCCTGGGGGTTCAGTTTCAGGACACTTCGACATGCAAACTATGGGGAGACCAGTGATCGAAACGTGAACCTTGCGGTTGCAAGACGGTCTCTTCTGCATTTCCGGAAAGAGTGTTGGCTGACATAACCATCATCCAAGAAACCCAGAAACATCCTCCTTTTAAAGAATAATAAAGATCAAGGAAAGCACAAACTCCTCATGAAGAACATGCAAAGAGAGAGGTGTCCTTTGCTTACACGGAAGTGACACTGTTTCTGACTCTATAATGTGATGAATTGTTCCTGTTATCAGTCTTTCAGCTTCCCATTCATTCTCATCAAGTCACCATCCAAAGCATCCACTTTGATTTTTCTTTTCAGACTGAGACTTTTTTGTTTTGGAGTCCCTCGTTAGTTAGATTAACGTTATCATGTAACCATCAGAGTGCAAATTACCAAAAACATTGGGCTTAATTCTAATGTGTTTTTTTCCATTTCATTTCATTTTTCTATACTGTACTGAACAATTTATTAATATGGCTGTAGTGGCAGACATATCAGTTGTGTGTATCTACTTGCTTAGCTGGGTTTAAAATAAAGCCGCTCGATCAATGTTTCAGATTCAGAATGACTTTGTTACTCTGGCTAACAGGTGCTAACTTGCTAAATCTGATTGTTGTTTAGTTTGTTATAACTTAAGAGGGGCATGTGATTGGCTAAAGTGGCATTGTACAATAGAATGTGACGTGAAATAATAAATTGACCTTTGAAATAAATCGGTCTGATATGAGATGAAATTTAAAAAAAATTAAAAAGCATTTATGTTAAGTTATGTGTTTCACATTTAATATTGAACACTTTTGGAATCCACAATGTTGCACCGTTTCTTGTTTTGTAACTGCCACAATGCACACATCAACATTGTAACTACATTATTTGTGTTTTTTGTTCTTTTTCAAATAATATTTTGCTTTAAAACATCAAATTAAAAAAACTATTATTTCCAACACTTATCGATACAGTGTTAAATGGACTTGGTAACACCTTTCTAGTCTTCCGACCACTCACAGCATTTTAACACAGTTCATTGACCCATTTATACACTGATGGCAGGGGCTACCATGCAATGTACCACCTGCCCATCAGGATTATCTAACTAATTCACATTCACAATCATTCATACACCACATGCACAGCCTTGTGGAACAATTTGGGGTTTATTAAAAAAATATACTGTTGAGAATAACAAGCTTTAAAAAAAACAACAAGCTTAAAAAAAAAATCTGCATTTGACATGAGATGCAGGCCATTGCACTCTCATGACTTGAGCACTAAACATTCTGCTTTATGTAAGTGTTCAATATTACTCATTAGTCCAGCCACACCTACCTCTGTGAGCACATACACACAGTTGACAGGCTTATCTACATTACACTTACCTACAGGAAAAAAAGGCAGTAGTACACACGCACATGCACACACACACACACACACACACACACACACACACACACACACACACACACACACACACACTAGAACCACACAAAACATATTATAAAGATGTGCTGCAGATCGAGATTTAGAGCTCTCGCTCTTCCTTGGACCCTTTCCTGATTTCTCTTCCCTCTGTTGCTCATGCATGCATGCGTAAAATCACACACACACACATTCATGTAAATTAAATCTCTGTTGGCTTCCCAGATTTGTCTTTGTACCCTCATGCAAATGACCAGGTCATAAAAGCTGGCTAATTAATTTATTTCATGCCATCTGACATACACAAACACACACGCTCACCTGATGTGATTTGCATAACAATAGTCAAGCTTTGGCTCGATGTTCCTCCTCATTTAAGGACATGGATGATTTAATGATATATTATTGTCTAAAAGACAGACATACTATATATAAGTTGTATTGCCACAAATGATAATATCATTTACAAAATTTAACAGGGATGTGTATTGGGCATTTCCGTGGTTTGTTTTTACTTTTTTTATTTATAGATTCTAAAGAAAGGGTTCGTAAATAGACGCAATTAGAGCTTTACGCTATGACAGGAGTAGAAGCTAACAGAAGATATGGTGTATGTAGGATATACAAAAGGAGTTCAATAACTAAAACACAGAAGTAAGAGACCGTGTCAACAATAAAAAAGCATGGGCTTTTAGGATGCTATCCCTACTATTGTATTAATCTAGTCTTTAAAATCTGGAACCTTTGTGATATTCTATAATGCTTTGAAATATTTCTGAAGGCAATAATCATGCTAATCATTATAATTGAGAAGGCATGTTTTGATTATATTTCATATTTGACATTTGTCCACTAATAAACCACCTTAGTCACTTGGAAAACATGCTAACATTGTACATTTCTGCAAGCCGAGGTTACGTTGAATGATGACATTTTTGCATCGTGTCAGAGCATGAGCAGTGATGCGATACTGGTGGAAAGGTCAAACAAAAATTTCACCCAGGAGACTACTGTTTGTTGAAACCAAAAGTAATCATAGACTTGTTGTGGAAAATTGCTACACACTTGTTATTTATTTATTTACTTTACGTTGTATGCTTCGTTGTATGCTGCGTTGTATGCTGCGTTGTATGCTGCGTTGTATGCTACGTTGTATGCTACGTTGTTATGCTACGTTGTTATGCTACATTGTTACGTTACATTGTTATGTTGCATTGTTAGGTTACATTGTTACTTACATTGTTATGTTACGCTGTTACATTACGTTGTTACATTACATTGTTATTTTACGTTCTTATTACGTTGTTACGTAATAATTATATTGTGGTGTTTTAACCAAACACAGTTATTTCATTTATTCGGCCATGGAAGAACTCTCAATACAGTATTGTGCATGCGTGCTACAGTTACTAAGTAGAACTGTGTTCACTAAGGTCCAAAAAGCATTTGTACTCCATATAACTAAATGTGATCATAATACCACATCATTCACCCTTTTAATTACTACACAATATTGAAACCATCTACCAAACAACAGTTTCCTGATACTTTTAACTAAAAACAAAACAACTCATGGTTCAGTTAAACATAATATTGGTGTACACACAAGGTATGTGTGTTAAGGTTGTCTGTCCGAATATAAGCTACAGGATACAGTCCACTTTAGGATATATAGTAGGGCTGGGCAAGTTAACGCAGCGTCAACTCTGCAATCCTTTAACGGCGTTAATTATTTCATCATGTGTTAACTGCATTTTTTTCTGAACATCGGAAAGGGCTTATCACTTTCGCACACAGGTGCTGCACTTTAAATCTCTCCCAGACGCCGTAGTTCTGAACTGGGCATCTTATGGCTCTCCCACCCCGGTGTGGATGAGGTCAATCAAAAATTAAAAATAAATAAATAAGATGCACCCATAAATGTAATACAATAACACTGCTTTTACTTTGAAGGCAATTCATGTATGTGCGGTTCCATAGCTTTGCCAACAGGCAGTGTAGCCGACTTGCACCTGACGTGAAAGCACCTATTGATAGTTTCTCTGCCTCACAAAGTGCTCACATGCAGTCAGTCTCAACGCTGCAGTCTCCATGTCCAGAATGAAAATTAATAATGCATGCGCAAAGCTCCTGACCTTGTCTGATACACTGTGGCAGAGCACCTTAAGTCAGTATCACTTCTGAATCTTTACTCTTTTGTCAAAGAGGAGAACTTTCCACACATCACAAGATGTGTTGTGCAGATGGCTAACATAGCCAGTACCAGTAGGGGCCAGAAGTGTTGCTTCTTGTATATGCTCTGCCAGCAGTGAGTGGACTCGAACTGAAGTCACGGCTCTTACAGTGTTGCTGGTCTCCGGCAAAGGACAGCGGGAGAGTCCATCAGCATTACTGTGGTCTTCTGATTTGCAATAAACAATGTGGTAGTCATACGCTGACATGTGTGCTGCGGCCAGTGTAGGCAGGCTCTTGTGCTCACCAAACAGTGTCAGAAGTGGTTTATGGTCAGTCATTATGTTAAAATGTCTATCTGACAAGAATTCCTTTATGCCATATATCAGTACAAGAGCTTCTTTCTCTATTTGAGAAATTTTTTTTTCCGCTGGAGAAAGTGTACGGGAGTCAAGAGCAATGGGTCCTTCCTCCCCGTCTGGCATAGTGTGTTGGATCACTGCTCCGATGCCATAGGAAGAGGCATCGCGTGCTAAAGTCAGTGTGAGACTGGTGTTGTAGTTGGCTAACACCCGGTCACTAGTCAGCAGTTCTTTACACTTGACAAAAACAACCTGGTCAACCTCAGTCCATTTCCAAATCACTTGTCCTCTTAGCAGTCTGTACAATGTTCCTAAGACCCGCTTTTTTGCGAGTGGTACATGTTTGCGATGCGTAGAACATGGTGAAAGCCGTTGCATGCTGTGCTGTTCATAATGTTTATTTAGCGCTTAAGACACTTATGGATGTGTTGAAAGCACTAATAATTGAATGACAGTCATTAGTACACCATACATATCATTATTGTAGAACATGATAAAGGTGGACTAATAAGAATACTTATCCCTGCTTCAATTGATTGAATTTCTGATTATGAATAATACATACTAATCCACTCATACACATATTCAAACTCCTATGGTATTCTACACACACATAGGTTACATGAATATACACATAGTTTATGAAACATACGTGCATACAGTACATATATCCTCAAAAGTATATATTAATTTGTACACTACTGCCAGCAGGCACATTTAAATAAATATAATCTGTTTGATTTTGGTGATGAGGCACTTAAAATTAGCAGATACATTTTATTTTTTTTGACACATTTACTTGTCTGATATTTTGCACTGCTTCAGTGACCTGTGTTAAGCGGTGTTAGGCTGCATTCACAACAGGAAGTGTTGCGAATATTTGCTACGCTTGGAATGTGAAAGCACCATTAGATTTTGCCATGATTATGGACTTAAATTCATCATGTAATCATGATTATCTTCTGCTCATCAGGAGAGAAAAGAGACACTCTTTCTCTGAGTTTATTTGTCATTTTAGAAAGACAACATCATGAATTTGGCGTTCAACTGCACGGGCAGTTATCCTGAGGACTGACGTCTGGTTATAATGAACGAGACCGTTTGAGGAAGGATCCACCTTTGGGAACCGACATATCCTGTAGTCAATCATCTTGTTAGGTGAAGCTCGATAATAGACATTTGATTGGCTTTGTTGAACCACGTACGTGGAATAGGGCTCAGGTTTAACTCTGATTGAGGCTTTAAAGTCTTTCAGAGTCCCCAACTCTCTAAACCCCTCTGAATATTTATCCAGCACTTCACTAAGCGACGTACACTTAGCTTCATACAGATTCTTTATCTGCTCCCAATTTAGCCTCAGTTTCCGTAGACAATTTCTTCCACACTGCGTTGCTCCATTTTCCTGTAACAACTATAAGTGGCAAATTTACTGTCTGAAGCTAATGACCCTAAGGCCAACATTGTTTTCTGGAAACTGCGTTAAATAAACACAAATAAGGAGTCTGAGGGATTATTAAAACAAATCAATGGTTGATGACTTCCACGACTTCCACATATATATAATAATGTAATATCTGTAATATCTTATATTCTGTAAACGTACCCCGTTTGCATCCTTGTATTGAGTGTATTTCTGTATTCAAAATATTTTCACAGATCTCTTTGACATAACAATTTCACAGCAGATGAGTCATCAGTAATAACTCTATTGGTTCATTTATAAAAGTGTGAAGCTGTGTGACAGCAAATCTAATTAATATATAATGTAAAGATGTACTTAACCTTCCTGATCACATTGTTTGATTAAATCTCTGGATATAAAAATGTCTTTATGATCTTTAATAGTGTGTCAGTATGTCATTAGAAGACCACAGATTCCAGTATACAGTCTCTCCTAATACAGCAGGAAAGTGCCACAATAACTCGGGTGACAGCTTTTGCACATGATGGATAATGGTCCACTCCTCTACACAATGAATAAGAATGGGATTTGTTGTGTTACCTGACTTTTGTTTGCAGAGAAAGGTAAAGCACTGCAGGTTTATCAAACACTGTAATGACATTCACAATGTCAAAGCCAATGACCCATATTTGTTTACGTTGCAGAGCAAATGGATTCTCGCGATGGTGCCAGATCACGCAAGAATCATAGTTACGCATGCCACATTTTTTTATTTCAATTCAATCCAGTTTATTTTGTATAGCTCAAAATCACAAGTTACAAATTTACCTCAGAGGGCTTTACAATCTGTACAAATACGACATTCCTGTTCCGGAACCTCACATCGGAAAAGGACAAACTACCCAAAAAAACAGAAAAAACCTTTCACGGGAAAAATGGAAGAAACCTTCAGAAAAGCAATAAAGGAGGATCCCTCTCCCCGGATGGACAGAAGCAATATGTCATGTGAATGAACAACGTAACAAAGTTACAGCACATTCAATGAATATGACAGAACTTATTTATATCATGAGTAGTAGTTTTGGACCACGATCCACCTGTTAAACTCTAGAGCTGGTGTAATGACCATTTTCACGCCCGCCACTGAAGTCATATCATTTTGTGTTATGTTTTTAACATTTTGAATG
The DNA here is from genome assembly GCF_023055335.1 of Clinocottus analis. Lineage (NCBI taxonomy): Eukaryota > Metazoa > Chordata > Actinopteri > Perciformes > Cottidae > Clinocottus > Clinocottus analis. Next base: position 472,569 of record NW_027175887.1, read on the forward strand.
TTGTGTGTAAGAGAGTGAAAAAAACTGTTTAGAAAGCTGTCATTGAATGCATTTTCGTGTCAAAAGACTGTAGTTTTGAGAGATGTTTATACTGTACAATGCATGATGGGAAGTCTCAAGATTTCTTAACAAACATAATTTGATGGGTTTTGTAAGAGTCATAATAGACTTTAATAAGATGTGTTTAGTGATTTATAAAAATGTCTTGAAATGTTTCTTTAAGTTATGTTGCGGACTACGTCATAACCTCTATCGCTCAGTTGAGGTTAATCAGCCCGTGGAGCAAGACAGTTTTTTGACCGTTGTACGAAGTTGAGCACTGAATGATTTTTGTAACTTTGTTTTTGTGAATTAAACCTTTTGAAATGGAGCGTCTGAAGACTTATTACGCGTCACGCTCATTGCCCATACACAGACTGTAAACAGTAGTGGTAATAAGGATTACCGGACGGAGACAAGATTGCCGCTACAAGTTTATTCAACAGTAATTTTAAGATCATGATCACAAATTATTAACTGAAAATTTTAGGTTGATTTACCATCAATTCAATCTATGACAATCATTTTAAAAAGAGGTCAAAATGTCAGCACATGACAAGGAGATTGACATAAACAACTAAATAAAGGTTTTCAGGGAAAAGATTAAGACGTTTATTCTGTGTTCTACTGATTAAAATGTGTCAAATTGAAAATGAAATGCATAAAACCCTTGGCATAAAGGGGTTAATTATGTTTAACACATATGTAAATGTGTTAATTATACACAACAAAGTAACTTGCGAAACAATGTGAGAGCATGAAAAATCACATTCATCAGGAACTAGCGCACACACACAGAAACAAACACACACACACGCTCACACACACACACAAACACACACACACACACACACACACACACACACACACACACACACACACACACACACACACACACACACTAACCTGAACCACATTGTTGCCTGGACAAACTACATCAATGTATTTTTGTAGCCTGAAGCATTCACCATTACCATAATACATCATGGAAGTAATTTTCTGTGTTTTGCTTCTGCAAGACAGACCACAGAGAGAGACGCCTCCTCTGCACTCATCCCGAGTCTCTCCTGCCCTCTCTCTGCTCTATGATCATTCTTTGTGTCAGCCACTGTGACCTTTGACATTTAACGTCCATATAAAACCGAAAGGTGATTCATTACTTAATTTGCCCTGATATCTGTATGAATTAAATTATGAAAGTATTGTTGTTATTAAAACCAAAACAGACGGATCCAAAAGACATTACAGTTTTTGCCTATTGCTTACACACGTTTTGCTAAATTTGGCTCATTGTGTCTAAACTCTACACACAAGCAAATAAGACACAACATTGGGAAATAAACCATTCACATCTGTGTCAAATTGAAACTCTGCTATCAAAACCTAACAATCCTTTGTCAAAATGTCACCCTGATGACAAAATGATACCCACTTGCATCATATGAATACACTTTCAGATCAGCAGCAACACACTAGTCTACTTTATTTAAAAAACTGCAGTCTTTTGTTTTCAATGTTTTTATTCAGTTCCATAGAGGGCATGTTTTTACAACAACCAAAAAAAAATGAAATATTGAATTCCAAATCATTACATTTGTATATTTTACAGTACAGTAAATTCAGTTAAATCACAAATAAAACAAACAATACACTACTGTAAACACAGAAAAACACAATTGTGCGCAAGTGAGCTTATGGATCTTGCCGTCTGTTGAGGTCACAGGATCTCATCAACATCACAAGCAATGTCCATGCGTGGCCTCTTTGACCACGTCCTCCTCTCTCTCTCTGTCCTCCTCTTCCTCTTCCTCTGCCTCTAGCTCTCCCTGCCTCCATGCTTGCAAAGTTGTCAAAATGACTTAACTGAGGCCTTTTTGTAGCTGGCTGATTGGTGTTCAGTTTTGTAAGTAAGTGTTTTCAAGTGTGTGTCTATGTCTTTTCAATTAACCAATGTGTGCTGTATTTTGAATCGATGTGTTTTCCCAATGGTACCCTGAGATTTCATTTTTGAACTAAGTGTCTTATGTATAAAATAGTGTGCAGTGTCTCGGAGCAAGTGTTTTGCAGAATTGCAACTAAAGTGCAAAGCAGCGCTTTTGTTTAAGGTATGGTTACACTTTGTTTAAGGTAAAGTAACAACAACTTCAAGTTATGTTACTTTGTTTTAAGCATGTGTCTATCGTGTTCAAGCAACGGACAAAAACTGTAAAACACAAGGGGGTTGAAATCCTTTTAAATATGTTAATTTCATGCCGTTCTTGGTTCCATGGAGTGTTCCGCAGACTAGGGGCTTGGTTACATTCGCATCCACTGATCTAAGAGAAGTCCCAGGAACATAGGGGATCAATACATTCTAGATATAATTTGGTGCAAGGCCACTAAATCCTCTTAAAGCCATCAGTAAAATTGCTAAATCAATACAGTTCATAACAGGCAGCCAGTGTAAGTTGGCTAGCCCAGGAGTCATATTCAATTTAATTCAATTCAGTTTATTTTGGTTAGCCCAAATTCACAAATACAAGATTTGCCTCCGAGGGCTTTACAATCTGTACACATGACGTCCCTGTCCCAGGAACTCATGTCGGATCAGGAAAAACTCCCCAAATAAAGATAGTAAAACCCTTTCACAGAGAAAAAAGGGAAGGGAGTCAGTGAAGGGAGCTTTGGCCACCAAGACGTGCATTACAGTAGTCCAGGGCCCTATTTTTCGTACGTGGTTCAACAAAGTCGATCAAAAATTACCGAGATGATTGACATCAGGCTTACTCGGTTTTTCAAAGGTTGATCCACCCATAAACAGTCTCGTTCATTCTAACCAGGCGTCAGTTCTCAGGATATTTGTGCGCGCATGCTCCTCTTTAGAGAGGAAAAGTCAAACGCCAAATTCATGATGTTCTTGGATTAGAAAAAAAGAGTGTTTCTTTTTTCCGCTGATGAGCAGAAAAGTATCATGACTACATTTGATGAACTTAAGCCCATAATGATGACAAAGTCTGATGGTGCATTCACATTCAAAGCGAATATTCGCAACGCTTCCTGTGATCCAGTCTGCATACAGTATGTACTGAGTACAGTATGGGAGACGGCCAACGCTCGGCTGCGCCGCGTGGTGTTCAATGTACAGCTCCAGAAAGTCACGTAAATAGAAGCAGAATAGATAGTGCTCGTACAGGAAGTCATCATGATTTAAGAACGGATTTTGGCGTTCTGGAAGAACTCTCTCCCTATAAAACAAATATAACTAATATCGCTCCTTCATCAATGAGGAAGGGATTTGCTTTTTGTCCGGTGGGACTGGTCAAATTGTATAGTGAACTCTCACTGAACCTGCTCGGGATCAGGGATTTCGATGTGTTGCGATGGTGATGTTTCTAAACTTGCTTCAAAAAATCAAAAAGCATGATATGCGTCATCTTATATTCAAAATTTTTCAACTAACTCAGTAAACCAGGTACGAAAAACAGGGCCTGGTGACAAGAACAAGAAGCATGAACTTTGTGAAAAAAGCAGGACAGAAAATATCTATTTGTATTCACTTGAGCGGAACAACTGAATTCTGCATCAAATCTTACACCAATTTACTAATTATTGTAACCAATTTATAGCTGTCTGATTAATATTTTCTTTGAGGTATCCAAACCTGCTGTAAACCAGACAATTAGAGTCTGTCGGGTCTATGACTACGACTCCGTTTAAACGTGGTTGCATTCGTAGCAGATGGAGAGCTGTTCCCTTTCAGACCAAATTCTAGACGATGCCGGAGAGCGGACTGAAGTAGCACGCGAATCTAAAAGCAAATCTAAAAGTTTCTGCTCGTTATCTTACTTCTTATGGTCCACTGAAAAAAAAAACTCATATCCAGCAGGTATCTATTGTTATTTCCCAGTGGCAGCAGCTAGTAACTGTTTGACCTTCGGATGCTGTTTTCATAAGTTGTGTTTAATTGTGTCTGTTTGCGATTTGTTCTTTTTTTTTGCCTTAACATTTAACCCCGGTGCATGTGGCTCGCCTACAGGGACTGGCCGATCAGAAAGTATGAAGACCACGGGCACTTCCTGTCAGCAATCAGCACCATTCAGGTGTGATGGATGGATACGACACACACACAAAGCTTCGCCAGTTTTTTTATAAATCTTCAAACACACACAAATACACACCTGCAAAGCACATTTTACACACACACACACACACACACACACACACACACACACACACACACACACACACACACACACACACACACACACACACAGCACAGTGGTTGAAGTTAAACAGTGCTTAGTGTGTGACACAGCCATCCATTAAACTAAAGCAGGGGTATGTGTGCCAAAACCTGACACTGCACAGACTCTCTGTGTTTGTGCGCGCACACGTGTGTATGTGTGTGGGTGCTTGTATCTTACGTGTAGTAAAGCTTTTGTCAATTCACTTTACTTGCTCTACAACTCACTCTTACTCCTTCAGTCAACCTTTCTCTGTTTGATCCTTGGTTCCACTCTGTCACACTCCATCTCTTTCTTGAGTATTGATTCTCTCCTGTCCATGTTTCTTTTTTTCATTTTTCTATCTGAGATTGTAAAACATATTCTGCTTTGATTGAGCTGACAAGAAACAAGAAATAAGCGATTGTTAATTCATAAACTGTGGGAGGAAATAAAAAAAATATGCATGTGCATGTCTGTACGATAATTACAAAGCCACCACCAGCAGCTGGATTATCTTAGTTTAGCATACAGACTGGAAACTAGAAATTGGAAAACAGCTAGCCTAGGTCTGTCTAAAGGTAAAAAAAAAAATGTGCCTGTAAGCACTTTTAAATCTAGCTGTTTAACACGTTATAGCTTTTGTGTTTAAGGAGAAGAACTGCTGTTTAACAGAATTTTGTGTGCTCGAACGGAGACGTGAGGAGGAAGATTCTGGGTAAAACATAAACTTTCACTTACAACCCTGTAGTTCAATTGTGAGGCAGGAGAGGGGACATATGAAAAGCAACAAAGTCTATGACAAAGAGGTAGGGTTGGATAGATAGGTAAACTACGTCAATTATTTTTTAAATGTGCTTGGTGAGTTATTAGTTTTATAAGTCTATAAATTAGCCACATGTTTTTGTGCCAAATCAGGTTTAAATAAGTTGAACTGTCTTTTTTCTTACCTTTTTTTGTTATTTGATAACATATTGCCTTCTAATTTGCGTAGACCAACATTATATTTCCTATACCCGTGAGCCCTGTGTTTGAAGGCGCTCTATACTTTAACTTGAATTATGAACTTGAGGAAATTAATTTCTTTTAATTAAAACCCTTGTCTTTTTCGAGCTGCACACGTAAACATATTTTTTGAGAAACAAGCTTCTCACCTGCTGCATGGGTATGATTACCAATTAAAGCCAACAGAGAGCGATCAGGCCGGTGCAGAGCACAGATAAGGCCTGCCTCTTATGTTTCTCCCTCAGCCGCCATTAATTTGAAGGTCTGATAGCAAAATTATATTTTAAACGTTGCTGCATTTTTTTTAATAATCTCTCCTTTGTGGAGATGAAGGTTGTGTTGGTGTAAGTGAGTGTGTGAGTGTCTGTGTGTGTGTGTGTGTGCGTGTGTGTGTGTGTGTGTGTGTGTGTGTGTGTGTGTGTGTGTGTGTGTGTGTGTAAGGGTGGTTGTGGTAGGGTGTGTGTGTGGGTGGGTGGGAAAGGGAGGTGGGGGAGAGAGGGGGGGGCGTTAATGCAGCGAGCTGCTGAATGAAACGGTGTGGGGAGTCGGTGAGTGCAGATAAAGCCTTGCTCATGTATCAGCCTGCTCACCTGTCTGCAGCCGGACTGCTGTAATGGATAGACACAAGCTGCAACCATCACTCATACTCACACTGGCTGCTTCTCTCTCTCTCTCTCTCTCTCTCTGTGTGTGTGTGTGTGTGTGTGTGTGTGTGTGTGTGTGTGTGTGTGTGTGTGTGTGTGTGTGTGTGTGTGTGTGCGCATGTGTTTTGTGTATTTGGTGGTGGTGGGAGTGATTATGTGTCTGCATGGGTGCATGACAGTGAGTGTGTGGCCGTGTATGTGTGTTGTGTAATTCCTGTCTGTCTTTCCGTCATTTTGATTGATACTTCTAACACTGACACCATTTTAGTTAGTCTCTCTCTCTCTCTCTCTCTCTCTCTCTCTCTCTCTCTCTCTCTCTCTCTCTCTCTTTCTTCTCTCTCTCTCTCTCTCTCTCTCTCTCTCTCTCTCCCTCTCTCGCTCGCTCGCTCGCTCGCTGTATGTCTGTGTGTGGGAGGAAGGGGTTATGGGAAAGGGTCATTGGTGGGAGCCGATGTGACGGACAGCTGGCAGGACACATAGGGTGCTGGAGCCGTGAGGGGTGAATCAGTGCTGTCAATCCCCCCAAAAAATGGATTGTTAAAAGAGGCTGGGGCTTTTATTCTGATGGCAAGATGGCTTTTATTGTGGAGGCAATTCATTTTCATTCAGCCATTTGTAGAACGCAACAACAGTTTGTTGTATTAAGCTTTGAGCTGGGTTTCTGTTTCTTTCTGAATGCATGGGCATGTTTTCTACTGTATGCGTTTGCATGCGCTGCAAGCAGACATGCCATGTCCAGCACAGTATCAAGTCTGGTCCGTATTTGGAGGAGTCCCCATCTCATCATTTTACAAACGAGAGGCAAAAAAGTCCATTAGAGACAAACAGGGCAAGCAAGCATGTAAGGTATAAACATGAAAGCACAATAAAAGATCTGGTGGGGAATATAGGGGAGTGGGACGGTACAAATATTGCAGGGGTATGGAGTGGAAGCAGTGATATGGGGAATATGGGGGAGTCAGGTGATCCGGCGATAGCAAGAATCACAGGGTTACTGCAAGGCAGGACAGGAAACAGCGGAAATGTACAGAATTAGACACACTTTAAAAAAGAATGAAGAATTACAGCGTCGCTCTCTAGGAAACCTTCTTGTCGGACTAAAGTGGGAGAATAACTGAAATTAGCTTCTGGGGAACTGTCTGAAGTGTGGAAATATAACATTGATGACGTCATCTCACCTATATGACATCATCCCACCTTGAGAAGTTTTTACTGGCGGCCAAGAAATAAGGTCACCTCTGAGTTGCATTATGGCACACGTGGGATCTTTTGTTTTTGGAGTTCGGTCCTGAATATAGAGGAAAACAGCTTTTGATTTTGATCATTCTTTTTGTTCAATCTTTCACAGAAAAGATGAACAAATTTTATACTCGTTCATTTTGTCACATGATGTATGCAAAGAGAAGCGTGCACATTTTTAGACGTTAGATTTTACCTCTTTCTGCCTCCTGGGTCTGAAGAGTAAAATGACCTGAAAGACCTTTAAGAAAAACTCTAATAAATATATATTTATATAATTGTAGCTGTAACTCTATTATGCTCAAAACAAATATTGATCAACAAGTCAGAGGACTGTACAGTATATACATACTGCATGTACAGTATTACAATAAAACATAGCATACTGTATATAGGTACCCAAAACACAAAGCACACAGACATTCCTTGATTCAAGCCAGATGCCCGCATGGCTTCCTTTTTCAAACAACAGGGATCGTTGCCATGTCGACCCCTGGGACCTGACCTCCTGAGGGGTGAAAGATCAGCCTCCCAGCCTGCTGCTGTTGCCACAGTGATGAACGGCATCCTGCAAAGTGTGTGTGAGTGTGTGTGTGTGTGTGTGTGTGTGTGTGAGGGAAAGAGGAAAGAGATTGTTTATGCATCTGCCAGAACCTCCGCACATTTTGTGCGCTTGACACTACATACATTTAAAAGAGAGAGATAATGAGCAATGATGAGAGATAAAGAATCCTTTTGTGCATTTGTGTGTGTGTGTGTGTGTGTGTGTGTCTGTGTGTTTGTGTGTGTGTGTGTGTGTGTGTGTGTGGTGTGTGTGTGTGTGTGTGTGTGTGTGTGTGTGTGTGTGTGTGTGTGTGTGTGTGTGTAAGGGACAGACGGACTTTGTTCTCCGTCCGTCATCATCTGAAATAGAATTGTGATAATTGCATTAAGATAATACAATCTAATTATGGGACAGCAGCAGGCCCTGTGTGTGTAAAAGGGCCAAACACACAGCCACACACAGAGCAGGGACTTATATTCTCACTAAACCCACATACATGCACAACTTTTACAAGTACACATCTGAGGCACACACACACACAAACAACTAGAGTGTCCCTGTATCCATGAGTCAATTTGCCTCAGGCCAAAGGACTGACATCACGAGGGTCAAAGGTCATGACATGGTGAGAAGGGGGTATTAGTGACGAGTGAGAGAGACAAGAGAGTGCCTGCCCTCGTAGCAAACAAACAACATCCTCTGTTTTTTTTTAATGAAAACAGAAACCTTTTTTTCACATTAATGTCCAGCAATATAGTCACTATTTCATTATAGAAAAACGACAGATTCACTCACAGAAAGTGAAAGGACTTTCTTATTGTTCAACTTGCTTTCCTAGGAAGCTAAAAAAAAAAAGACTTAGCAGGAGATTGAATGAAACCATATGTCAATCGAACTCTTGCAAACATCCCTTCCATCAAGAAAAATCTTTGCTCTTCTTCCAATTAAGGCATTACTTATGCTATTGCAGTCAACCTGCATATGCCAACCTCTTTAGAAGTGTTGCAGCATTGTTGATTAGAACAAACAAGTCGCCGACACCCCCTCTCCTCCGTGTCGTGTCACACACGCTAAACCACGCTCGTTAATATCGCAAATCCCGCGTCAAGTGATTCGCTAGTCAAGTTGATGTCAACCAAGATTGTTTCCTAAACCTAACCGAGTGGTGTGTTTGCCTAAATATAACTTCCTGTGAAAAAGAAGTTACTTCCTGTGAAAGAGAAGTGTGGTAGACATCAAGAAGATCCGGACCATCAGAAATAATTTCGGGTTCAGTCCAACATTCACTCATCCTGGGAACGGGAAACAACAAGATGAAACGGAACATGTGTTGAGACTAAAAACCATATGATTGGCTGATATTTTGTTGTGTTGTTGGAGCACTGTAAAAAGTTCTGATAAGCTGAACTTTTTTCCAGCTCGTAACGCCTGTTGCACAGCGACATTTGTTATGCTTTAGTTTTTAGCTCCATGCCACTTGCTTCCATTGAAAGTAACCTGTTGATGTCAAAGGGTGAATGCTTTGGAGAGCCTCTTACCAATAAAGTAAAATATGTTCATATTCGACGGTCAGAGCAACTGACACGGTATACAAAACGATAAAGTCCTCTTCAGGTGATTGAGGTGGATGGTTGGGTCAAATAAACACAGACTTTCACTCAGAAGACCTTTATTTTGTTACGAAACTTACATAGTAGTTTTGTTGCCTAAACCTAACCAAGTAAACCTAAAAACTAAGTAAGCCTTCGTTGGACGTTAACTTTGATTTTTTTTCTGATCAACACAAATGAAAAAGTATTTTTTCATTGGTTTTGCTTCGGCTTGCACATTTTCACACATCAACCCACTTACAGATGTGTTTTTTTTTCGCCAGTATTGCTTGAAGTTGTCGCAACAAGACATGAAATAGTTGTTCTGTTTCCTTCAATATCTTATGGAGGAAAAAAGAAAAACACAACAAAATAAAAAGAAATACACATCCATTCTGCTCAGTAAAACTACCTTATAACCTCGTGCAAACTGGAATCCCACCATCACTCATTTATAGCCACAACCATTTTGTGTGTCAGGCTTCCTAAATGCATTGTGGGAGCAGGATGAATGTTTATGGTATATGCGTCTTCTACATTTTGTATATGTGTGTGTGTGTGTGTGTGTGTGCGTGCGTGTGTGTGTGTGTGAGTGTGTGTGTGTGTGTGTGTGTGTGTGTGTGTGTGTGTGTGTGTGTGCAGTGAGTAGGAGAGGTGGAAAACAGCAGTTGCCTCTGCGGAGAATCGAGATACACAGTGGGCTTGTTCACTAAGAAAATAGATATCATTAGCTAGCTGCTGCACACACGCGCGCGCACACACACGCACAAAATAGATGTCATTAGCTGGCTGTTTAGTATTCATACCCATCCACTCTACCTCTCCTGCACACTCACACCAAGGCACAAATTAGCCAGCAGCACCTGACACTCCATCATGATGTCACAGCGGGATTTGGGTGTGTCGGTGTCCATCTGTGTGCGTATGTATTTGTGTGTGTGTGTGTGTGTGTGTGTGTGTGTGTGTTTTGGTGTGTGTGTGTGTGTGTGTGTGTGTGTGTGTGTGTGTGTGTGTACCACATTAGAGGCTGGGAGGAATAAAAAGCCTCCAGCCATTAGCTACCTAACACCCCCCTATCCCCTCGGCTTTCTGGAGGGAGAGATGCAGAAAGACACAAAGAGACAAAGAAAGACACTGAGAGAGAGAGAGAAAGAGAGAGAGAAAGGGAGAGAGAGAGAGAGAAAGAGAGAGAGAGAGAGAGAGAGAGAGAGAGAGAGAGAGAGAGCAAGAGAGAGAGAGAGGACATTCAAGAGAATAGTTAAGCATTCAGTGGAAAAGATGATTAACAAAATATTTAGTTTAGTGTTTCCAATCTTCGAGACAAAGGTTGCTTTTTTTCCAGGGTACATTGCAAACTTTGCATATTACGGCAAATCTTTTTTATTTATTCCAGCAAACTTGCCAACAAAAATGTAAACACTACTAAAGGCCTTTAACACACAAATAAACAACAGAAAATGCTAAATACTAGCCTACAAAATACATTTGTACTGGCGCCATGCAAATTTGACCCAGTAACGTGACTTTTTGGAATAAGTTTACCATGTTCAATATTTTAGTACACTGGCCTATGAGCACAGCTGTGTCTTGAAGTAATCACTTTAGGCCAAGGATATCCACAATCTTGATTTCTCACTGATAAGGAAATACAGAACCAATAACACATCTTGTGAACCTGTCAAACAAGAACTTTCCCTGAGACCTGGAAAACCGCTGTTATCAGTCTTTAAACCTGTTGAGCAAGACTTGACATGCAATTGCAGACCCATTGCGACCCCTCCAGTTGTCTCCAAGACACCGGAAAAAAATGTAACAGAGCAACTCAAAATTTGTCTAGAGACAAATCAGTTACTGTGTCAACAACAATTTGAATTCAGACCCAAACACTTTACTGAGACTGCAAACTGCCATCTAATTGAAAATATAAAAAGTCTTCTGGATAAAGGCCAGGCTTTGGGAGCAGTTTTTTTTTTAAGACTTAAAACAAGCTTTTGATACTGTTAATTAGTGTGTTATCCAAACTTCCCAAATTCCAATTTTCTGATCTTGCCTCACAATGGTTTGTCTCGAACCTCAAGGGAAGAGTACAATGTGTGAGAGTCAATGGGGAACAGTCCACCCTCTGTTCCAATAACACCCCAGGGCTTGGTTCTAGATCCTTTGCTATTCAGCATGTATATCAACGACCTACCTGAGAGTTGTCCGGGGGTAAGCAGCCAAATGTATGCCAATAATACAGTTATTTATACATCAGCCAGAACATCTAGCAAGACCGCTGATCAGCTGACTGACTCTTTACACATCACAATGGCTTGAGTCTTCACACCTAACACTGAATGTAAAAGAAGCTCAAAGTCTCAATTTGCTTTTCAATACGGAAACGAAATGAAAATGCAAGATTTATGATAAAAATAAAGAATAAGGTCATCAGTGAGGTTGAAAAGGTTACGTACTTAGGAATCATCTAAGAGTCACATATAAGATTTGATAAACAAGTGCGTAATATGAGTAAAAAAGTTAAATTGAACCTCAACTGCTTCAGATTCATTAGACAGTATCTAACATTTCGTACAACCCAGCTTTGTATGCATGCCATGATATTCTCACACATATCATTCTGTATCACAAGCCTCTCAAACAACCATTCAACCCATCATATCAGTATATAATGTAAAGTAATGGACAAAAAACAATGAGGTGACTCCACTGTCACATCTTGAAAAAAAACAATATGTTCAGCTTTGACAGATTCATGAACTACTCAAGACTGCAACTTATTTTCAAATGCCTACATGGTAATGCTCCTTCCCTCCTGAAGGAATTTATTAAAAGACACCAGCACACCACTACAGCTAACACACGGGCCTCAGTGAACGGGAACTGCCGGGTTGCAACCTGGTCAGTCAGCCTTTTCTGTTTGAGTAGCAGAGCAATGAAACTGTCTCCCAACAGAACTGAAAGTACAACACGATTTTAAGGTTTTTAATAAAGGTTTTAAATTATGGTTAAGAGAAAAACAACATTGTTCGCACATTTAACACCCTCATACTTTGTGTATGAAGAAAGTGTCTTTGTTAGAGTCACTTTCTTTGACTTCTCCAGTGCATTTAACACCATCCAAACACTGCTCCTGAGTGAGAAGCTGCAGGGGGTGGGAGTGGACTCGTCCACTATCTCCTGGATCACTGGCTACCTCACAGGCAGACCACAGTTTGTCAGAATGGGCCGTATGTTGTCTGAAACGGTGGTCAGTGATGTTGGAGCTTGACAGGGAACTGTTCTGTCTCCCTTCCTGTTCACCCTGTACACAAATGACTTCCAGTACAACAATGGGTCATGCCACCTGCAGAAGTACTCTGATGACTCTGCAGTGGACAGGTGTATTATGGACTGGAGGAGGAGTACAGGGCAATGGTGAGTGACGTTGTGGAGTGAGCTGGTGAGAATCACCTGCTTCTAAACATGGCCAAGACCAAAGAGGGTGGTCGACTTCAGGAGGAAGACGACAGCTCCGAGATATGGTGGAGTACAATTACCTGGGTGTCTCCATCGACAGCCGACTGAACTGGAAGGCAAACATCAACGTTGTCTTCAAGAAGGGGATGAGTCGACTCTTTTTCCTGAGGAAGCTTCGATCCTTCAACGTGTGCAGCAAGATGCTGGAGATGTTCTAACAGTCGGTTGTGGCCAATGTCTTGTATTTCGACATTGTCTGCTGGGGGAGCGGCATTGGAGCCGGGGACACGAACAGACTTAACAAGAAGGCCGGCTCCAACATCGGCTGCAAGCAGGAGCATCTGGAACAGCTGGTGGAGAGGAGGACACTGAAGAAACTATTGTCTATATTGGACAACCCGGACCACCCTCTCCACCACCTTATACATAGTCAGCGGGGCACTTTCTCCAAAAGACTCATCACGCTTAAACGTCAAGAGGACCAATACAGGAAAACATTCCTGGCCATGGCTATTAGACTGTACAACAAATCAAATCACCTGGACTAATTTTTATTGTACACATTCACATTTACATTTATGTTGATTTACACTTCATATACACTACACATACTTTGCATTTTGCACACTTAATTGCACACGTTTAAACTTAATTAATGTCAATAAATACACACTGCACAGTTATTTGTATTCTATTGGTATATATATATATATATATATATATATATATATATATATATATATATATAGATATATAGATATATAGATATATCTATATCTATATAGATATATATATATATATCTATATATAGATAGATATATATATATCTATATCTATATATAGATATATAGATATATAGCAAACTCTGTTTACATTTAATTTAATTTAATTTCCTTCATACATACTGCACTGTTTATATATCATTTTGTATATATATATCTGTCCTCCCTGTTCTAAGACACTGAATGAATAGTTGATAATCCTGATGTGGCACCTTGCATGGTAGCTCTTCTCATCAGTGTGTGAATGGGTGAATAATGTGTGGTCATGTAAAGTGCGTGAGTGAGTGGTAGGAAGACGAGTCCAAATGCCAAGAGGTGAAATAATATACTTTACCTGTGTTTATCATTTGTACGCTGCAAGTGTTTTGTAGTTTTACTAGATAAACCTTTTCCTTTCAGCAGTTCAAATTAGTATTTAGTAGCTGTCACATTTGACAGTTATGCCTCTGAGTATTAACTTTTAATTTATTGTTTCTTCTTTTTTAAATTTTTAAATTAGTTTAAAAAAAGTAAAATGGCTACAGAGGTGTATCAGTAACAAATGTATTTTCAAAACAGAACTCTAAATTAGTTCAACATTTTCAACAGATATCACTTAGTGTTCTCCAAATTTTCAAAACTGGTTTTGGTCTGCAAAAGGCAAATCATTTTCTGTGTAAATGTTTTTTTGAAGAGCAGTATCTCATGTGGAAGAGCATCTTCTAACAGGTTGGACCTATGATTATGGCAAGACGTGAGAAATACGATTAAGAAAATGGTGGAGAACATCAACTTCTTTTCAACTTCTGTTTGGATTCTAAAAGCTTGCCAGTCTGACCTGTGCACGATACGACCCGAAGCTGTCCATAGGTGAACTATTGATCTGCAATGACATCTGTGAATCAATGAGCTCTACCTTAAAATCCTTCGAGTGGAAAAGGAGAAATTGACATTAGGCTGGAGAACTAGTGACATGAATGTATTAGTACTGATGTTGTTAATCATAGTGAGGCCTGAGAAATGGGATAGAAATCGACAATTTGGCAAAGACCATAGACTCCTTCCAAAGGAAATGGCATTAATGTTTAAGTAACAAAATTACATATTGCACTGAGAGAGAGGAGCTTCAAATGAAAGGAAACCCAGAGGTAGGTAGACATCTGACTCGCATGAATGTATCAACAACTGTCTTGAAAAACAAATGAGGTGAGGAGAGAACTGACAACTAGGAACCCATAAATGTAACGATAAAATATACGATATCTTGGCAGGTCGTCAACAACAAATCCAGGACTTTCAACAGAAAGGCCGGTGTTTGACACCACGTTGTGGTTTTGTGGTTGTGGTACGTTGCCTAAGCCTAATATTCACGGTTTTGTTGACTAACTGTACTTAGTTATTCTAAGCCCAACCGTGATGTTTTTTTTCGAAACCAAACAAAGTGGTTAAACCTTACACGAAACCAATAGATTGACTTTTGTGACTATTTCAAGTACAGCTGTGAGACAGTGTCTGGCATTAATGAAGTTAAATAATTGAACATATGTAAGGTAAAACATGTTATAATTGACTCTGTTTTACGCAGAATACAAACAGCTGTCTCCGTACTTAAAGTCTGCGTCTGTGAAAGTCTGTCAATGTCACAAAGTACACTTTCTTGCCAGTTGCTCCGACAATCCAATAATAAAGTGAAAAACAGCCCCAGACCAAAAAAACAGTAATGCAACTTTCCATCTGTGTTCAGAAGGAAAAAGCATCAATGAAATAGAGATGGATAGGGAAGCATGAAAAAAAAGAATAAAAGAAATTGAGAGGGAGAGAAAAATCGACAGCTTGGTGGATTATTGATGTCTTGTCAGACAAATGACGTAACGGTATTGGTAACAATATTAGTAATTTACCTTCTTGCCATTGTTAATAGGGCTGGATTGATTCTGTGTGAGCAGAGATTGACCCACAGGCCCCATTGTCCAGTTCTCTTCATTACATTCAGAGTGTGTAACAATCAGTATTTGACATTTGCATTAAACGTTTGCATTATACGTACATTTGTGTCATTCAACTGTGGCCTTGACCCTGAGCAGCTTACAATGAGGAAAACACTGTAAAGACCCATGTTCTCACGTCAACAAAGGACAAAGAACCACATTTGAATTAAGCTAAATTAAGTCAAATCAATGTGTACAACCTAAAATGACAAATTTGCTACAAATGGCTTTACAGTGAAGAGAGCAGACACCACCCTTAATCCCTAAAACCAGAAAACGGGTTAGAGAACCCACACGTATGACCGCTTTTTGGTCCAGAGCCCAACAGTCGTTGTATTTTTGCATGAGAGGCTCAGAGGTGGTGATGACCATCAATGGTGTACCCCAAAAGTAACCTTACCATATACTAAGATTTTCAATGGAACTCAGTATGTCTGACTCCCAGTCTAAAATCAAGACAAATAGACTACCGGGACGATGGAAATGACAACATTTATGAGAGGATTGTCTTTAAGAAATACAGATGCTTTGCCAGTACCTCTCGCATATACTGACGCGCAAGACACCCTTTGGCATCAGCATGAGAAGCACCAGATCTATCTGTCTGTCTGTCTGTCTGTCTGTCTGTCTGTCTGTCTGTCTGTCTGTCTGTCTGTCTGTCCCCTTTAATTTACTATCCTTTTTCCTGGGACACATGATTTGAAAGACAATATTTTAATTATTATTGTAAATAACTGAATTACAATTAGTGTAGGTAAACAAAAAGAAGACAATAACATCTCCATCCATTTCTGAACCCATTCATCCATCTTTAGCTTTGTCTGATCGTAGCTGAAGAAGATGAAATGGACGTGACACGTATGAAAAAGAGACAATAAAAGAGATGAATAACACAACAGAAAAAAGCAGGAGGTGGAGGGCGCTGCAGGCGGACATGAGACACTTTGTTTCTCTTGTCTAACGAGTTCATGACCGCTTACACACACACAAAGACACACAGAAGCATTACACAATTGTATTTGCATACACACGATTGCTCAATATCATGTGTGCACCCACACAAACACACACACACATGCACAGACACTAACAGGTATGAGATACACAGTGGTCTCAGCATGCACTCAGAAGAGAAGAGCACGTATATGAATGTGTGTTGAGTTGGCACAGCTGCAGCTCTGGGTAGGGGGGTCTGATACTGCACTGCCTCAGGGTAAGGACTCCAGTGTGGTGAGTGTATTTGTGTGTGTGTATGTGTGTGTGTGTGTGTGTGTGTGTGTGTGTGTGTGTGTGTGTGTGTGTGTGTGTGTGTGTGTGTGTGTGTGTGTGCGTGTGTGCGTCTGCGTGATTGTGTGTGTACAAGGGTCCTGACCCCCATCAGTCTCACTCAGGACTCACTTAACAGCACCAGAGGGGGCCTCGAGCAACGCAAGCACCAGGGGTGGGGATGTGTGTGTGTGTGTGTGTGTGTGTGTGTGTGTGTGTGTGTGTGTGTGTGTGTGTGTGTGCTGTGTTGAGGAAGCAACAAACATAAACACACACACACACACATATACACACACAAACACAGAGTTAATTGTTACTCGTAGTGCTGCTGGTACTGTTGGTTGACAGGTCTGGATTAAACTAGGAATCAAAATAAGAAAATGACATTTGCAAACCCACAGTACGCAGAGAGGGGTGTTATTGGTAGCCTTCAGGTGGCAGAGGCAATACGTGTCAAGCATGCTCATTGGTTGGTCCAACATGATATTTTTAATTTCAGAGTTTGGCCTTACATAGTATTGCTATGTCCCACAAGATGGGACCTTCCAGCAGAGATGAGTAAAATAAATTCATCTTCAAAATATTTAATGCTATTGCCTGTCTTTTATTGTCGCGTCTATTCATGTTTAATGTAAATTCTTTTATGTTTGTTTTAAGACTGTAGGCTTTTGTTTATGCTGTCGATAATTTGAAGCGTAGATCCACTTACCAAGTGTCTGTATCTGACGAGTTGTGAGTGAGAATGCGTTGACCACGGGACTCTGAGGCAAACCAAGCCCATATCACCTTTCCTATAATTGATTATTCTGTTCAGTGTTCCTTTGCTGAAATTTAAGCTTTGCAGTTTGGTTAAACCAACATGTGGTTTTTAGGAATCATGCAAGCATTACATTACATTTTGATAGAGACATTTTGATACATACCCTCTTCAAAAACTGGGGCCAAAGATTACAAAACACAGCAGGTCCTAGAAGGTCCTTATCTTGTCATTTGATTGTATGCTGCTTTGCTGCAAAAGTCCAAGCAAAGTTCCAATTGGATTGCAATGAAACTGTTGCTATATTGAACCTTTGGCTTGGGTTCTAGCTCTTCCTAATGTCCCATGTTAATATTCTCACGACCTCCACCAGCTTACAATTATAACCACTGAGACTGCTACAAATATATGTATCCATTATTTAGCTAGGAAGATACCATTGAGATACTAAATCTCTTTTCCATGGAGTCCATATGTCGTTTCACATGAAAACAATTACATTAGTGCAATGGAAAAGACATAGTAAAATAAAAGAATAGAGGCATACAGGCCACACCAGCGATATCCATAATGCATTGCATCTGAGTCAAGTAAGATGTAAAACAGCAACACGTTTCCTTCAGGGCAGTTTGTAAAAGACATTTAAAGGTATTCAAAAAAGAGAGTACTTCCAAGGTAATGATATTATGCAGCTCACTCCATGCCCAGGGTGCATAAAAAGAGAAAGCAGTTTTACAAAGCTCTGAGTGCACCCTGGGGACATTTAAAAGAATCTGATTTGTAGATCTATCCAGTACTGGTGTGAAAGGATAAAAGGTTGGGGAAATAAGTAGGTACTTTGCCTAACAATTTCTTGGCAATGAATAGCAACATTTGCATTTTTTCTCCACTGGTACAGAGAGATCCTTTCTGAACATTCATATAAAATGCATAATCAGTGCGTGAGGGTGCATCTGCTACAAAATGTAATGCAGCGTGTTGAAAATCAAAATTTTTTAAGTAGGGTTGAAGTTGCATTCTTATAAAACATATTGCCACACTCTAATAAACATAGAATCTAGAGACTATCTTGCGATGGGATCACACCAGCTACGATGACGAGGGCCAATGAACCCTATCTCCTACATCCCCTACTTCTGGAGCCCTTGCTCAGACTGCACTCATCTTCACTCTTCTTTACTATATATCATTCATTCCTTCATCTCAATTACCAAACCATTTTCTTACATAGAATTACAATTATTTACTTTGAAAGTTGTGTTGAGTGACAGAGACAGATGTTTAATTTGTGTCCATGTACATAAATCACCTGATATCAGTTTTAAGACTGCTTCATGAACTCTTCCGGGACCATTTTGCACTACGCACCACTGAAGTTTTGTGATGCCAAATTTGACCAGGGTTGTCTGAGGGGGCCAACAGATCATGCCCATCTTACAATTCAACATTCATTTTGAACTAAACTACACACCTGTAAAGGGACTGTATCCTGCACGGTTGTAACCTGGGCCCTATTCCTCATACCTGGCTTACAGTTTATAGCTGTATTTTATATCTTATAGCTGGATAATTTCCAGGATAAGATGATCTTGATCAGGCTTTTCGGTTTCTCGAAGCAAGTTTAGAAAAATCCACACAGCAACACACCGAAATCTCTTAACCTGGTCTAGAGCAGGTTTGGTGAAAGATCACTGGATAACTTCACCACTCCCACTGGACAAAAAGCAGCTCCCTTTCTCATTGATGAAGGAGTGATACACGTTATATTAGTTTTAAAGGGAGAGAGTTCTTCCAGATTGCCAAAATCCGTTTACACATCATCATTACTTCCTGTATGAGCGCTATCAATTCTGCCAACATGGAATCATTTATACAAGACATTCTGGAGCCGTGCATTTAACACCACACGGTGCAGACGAGCGTTGGATGTCTCTTATAGTGCATGCATACTGTATGCAGAGTGGATCACAGAAGGGTTGTGTAAAAAAAATCTCATGTCATCATGTTCATAACGTTTATTTAACGCTTAAGAAACTTGTAGATGTATTGAAAGCACTCACTGATATAACAGTGTAATTGGTACATCATACATATTATTATTGTAGAAAATGATTATGGTGGACTCATGATAAGCATACTTATCACGGCTTCAATTGATTGAATGAATGAATGAATAATACATATATACTGATCCATCCATACACATATTCAAACTCCTAGTTATATGGTAATATACACCTATACTAATACTATACTATACTAATATACACATTTAGTACATGATATGCGCATACAGTACATATATCCTCATAAGTATATAATAATTGGTACACTACTGCCACCAGGCACATTTAAATACATATAATCTGATTGACTTGGGTGATGAGGCACTTAAAATTAGCCAATACATTTTCCCTGCACTGACACATTTACTTGATATTTTGCAATGCTTATGTGACTCCAGCCTGACCAGTAGATGTAGTGTTATGCTGCGTTCACAACAGGAAGTGTTGCGAATATTCGCTACGCTTTGAATGAAAACGCACCATTAGATTTTGCCATGATTATGGGCTTAAATGCATCCGAGGATAGTCATGTGCATCCTCCGACCTCACGGCACATAAAGACCGCTGTAATGTATTCTGCTGTAGGGAAGCGCACACACAAACAGCCTGAAAGAGCGCTGAACAATGAATGATCATTAAGAAACATCAATGCTGGTCTGTTGCCGTCATTGTGCTTCGGGAAACTCAAGTTGGGAATGGAGAAGCGCTACAGCAGTCTTCACGTGCCGTGCGGTGTCCTCCGACCGCTGCGTGCCATCCTTTCTGCTGGCGTATCAGGCTGCGTTTCCAGTCTGCTGCTCTCTGTGTTGCTCACATTCAACCCAGAGGACCCACAGGCAAGCTCGTCACGTTTTTTTACGATTACCGTAATGTACCACAGGAAGGCTCTGCTTCTTAGCATTCAGAATCCTTTGGAATGATGTCGTAAAGTGTTAACTTTTTGAAGAGTTACGACAAGAGTTTTATAACGAACACACATCAGACCCACTGTTTTTACAGCGATAAGCCACAGAGATAAGCCACGCCCCCCTTTCAGGCGTGAGTAATATTTGCGACGAGTTTGGTGTAAAAACACAGCTTTACCATGCTAGGCCCGGCCCGTCTGTCAAATTTTAAAACTCATGGAGGTCCCTGAGCCAAAAGTTTGCCCAACCATGATTTAGACTGAAATAGACCATAAAGCAGAGTATGCTTTAGGGTGGGGCTTACTGTGATTGTTAGGTCACTACCATTACCACAGCCGTAAACGGCATCACTCCTTTCGCTCATTTCAAATTTGGTATTTACCAATTGCAAAATAAAATAATAAACATGTTGACGACTGTAATCCAAGATGGTCCATTAGTCACAACGGATGGTGAAATTCAATGTATTTTGGGATTTTCTGTCATCTACAAACTGAATGCTTTGAAATATAAGTTTGCAAACAAATGGGTGACGTCACAATGACTACATCTGCTTCTTATATTCAGTTGATTGTGTTACAATCCCAGGATGGAGCGAAAGTTTGAGAACCCATAGGTAAGTGAGGCTGAAGTATTGTTTTCTACTCACACAGTTTTTTCAGATAGATTGTTCTTAAACTAATTCCGAACCATTTCACTAAGGCTTAGATAAATCAGCAAATAGGGCTGCACAGTGCTGCTTATTGTCTAACGATTTGATGATATCATTAGTAACGAGTATAACCACTGTTGTAGTGCTTCAGCCTGATGTAGCACCTGATTGAAATTCACTGAGAATATTATTATCATACAAAATCAGTTATAATTGGCCATTTACAAGAGATTTAAATACTTTGGCTATAACAGACAGTCTGGAAATGAGACAGTAATCATTCAAGTCAAAAGAGAGCGAGAACCATAGCTGATTTCCCGGTACTGGGTATGAGGTTGGAGAATAAGCTCTAATTAAAAAAGAGAAGCAATAGAATCTGCAATAGCACTCACTCAAAGTGCTTTACAACATAAGCACATGGAGACACTGGCGGTCGAGGCTACCACATTCACACACACACATACTGACACACGCACCAATGGCACTGGCTTCAGGTTTAGTATCAAAAGGACACTTCAACGTGTAGACTGCAGGGGACAGGCATCAAGCTACTAACCTTCAGATTAGAGGACGACCACTTATAGCCAAAAGGGTGGATTTAAAATAGCTCCAAGCTACTAGAGATCGACCACAGCCGTTTATATGAAATGCCCAGGTCCCTCTCAAAAAGGCGTGTTCATGAAAATGTTGAAATTGTCTTGTGTAAAGCACGGGTGTCTCCCAGAATTTAAACAGAGACTTTTGCTTGAACCTTCTTGGTTTTAGTATATTAACTGAAACTTAAAGACAGAGTCACGTGTGTCCTTGAACTGCTGCTGCTCATATTTGTGAAAGTTGGTGCAGCTCTGGGTTCAGTCTCTCAGTTGCTGTTTAGCCTGGAGTCCATCCAGCCTTCACTGCTACAGCACGTGTGGTAATGTGATATTTCTCATTAAAACAGGCAAAATAAGTCAAACAGACAGTACTGAAACTCTGTTTGCAACGCAAGCACCCGGGGTGGGGATGTGTGTGTGTATGTGTGTATATGTATGTGTGTGTGTGTGCATGCGTGTGTGTGTGTGTGTGTGTGTGTGTGTGTGTGTGTGCGTGTGTGTGTGTGTGTGTGTGTGTGTGTGTGTGTGTGCGTGTGTGTGTGTGTGTGTGGGAGTGGTGGGCAAGTGGGTGTGTTCCAACAAGACAGGATATTCATTAATTTGGGAATAATTGATTATCGGCTTGTTACTTTTATTACTTGGGTTTCGAGTAACTTTGTGTGTTCCTTATTTTTATAAATTGTACCTCTGATGTACCCATGATATTTGCAGTGGCCCAAAAAATATCCTGTCTATTTTCCTTCATGCTTCAATGACCTATGACCTCCTCTGATTGTTTTCTTATATTAGTGGCGATTGATCTGTTTCTCATATGGACCCTGGTCCAGTCTCTGTGGATAAGTGAGAGAAATGACGAGATGTAAAGTGTGAATTTCCATCCAGAGGCCCTGCAGTGTCTGAGGGGAACGAAAACACAGCAACCCTATAAAGAGTGTGAGAAAGAAACACTTCAGCACTCAGCCTGACACTCTGGAAGAGTGAAATAACAGCTATTCCAGTTTGGAAATATTTTTTCACGCTTCATTTAGAGGATGGATGTTGTTTTCAAACGGCTTCGCATTCGAAAGGTCCCAAGGTTGTTTACAATTCGCCGTTTCCCAGGAAAACTAGCCCTCGACACACAAACCCTGCAAGATACGACATACTGCATGGAAAAGTTGACATTTCAACCAAAGTGCCTTATAATCAGTGTGATCTCACAGGAAATGGTGAAAATGACCACAAGCTCTTAACACCTCATTACATAGGGGTGGGATGTAATGTACTGAAATTCTCGTCCAGCATTTGTAGCATGACTTTAAAAAAAAATAATGCGCTGTATGTAATCATGATCGAGGAATCAAAAAAAAAGCAGCAAATGTCCACACATGACAGTGGAGGTGGATGGGTCCAACAAACACCTTTATTCCTGCCAAAACATAATGTTGGTCATTCGGCATCAACGAGAAGGTTGATTTATTTGTCACGTACACTTCACAGCAAGCTCCTAACGTCCTGCTCTCCACACAGCCCTGATAATCCCAAAAACATATTTACGTAACAACAACAACTCAGGTTGTCCCGCTGTTCCCCCAGAGCGTCATTGCTTTTCTCTGTGTTGACAGGGAGGTGGAGGTTTTGTGTGTGCGTTCAAACATCTTCATACATCTGCGTGAGAGAGGCAGTGCTAGAGACAGTGTTTGTGTGTGTGTGTGTGTGTGTGTGTGTGTGTGTGTGTGTGTGTGTGTTTGTGTGTGTGTGTGTGTGTGCTCTAACTTTATGCACAGACCGGTTTCTGTAAAAGCCCCCTGCAGTTGCACAGGACAACAACCAATGGTTGTAGAGCTGTGTACCACCGATTTAACCTTTTTTTAATAATGAAAAACCAAAACGATCCATTAAATTTTACAAATTGACCCCCACCCAGACTACCACAAAGCCCTGCAGTGTCCCGCCCCAGTTCAATCAGTGTTCTGCCTCAGGCACAGTCTGGGACCAGAACTGTCAGTCAACCAAATTATAACGCAACGGAAACCAAACTACATGACTTATATTGGAGAACAAAATCACACACACACACACACACACACACACACACACACACACACACACACACACACAACTAGTAAAATGTACAGATATTAAATGCAGAAACATGTTAACAGTGCTCACAGCCCAGCCATGGGGACATGCAGATGTAAGAAAACAATGCTCCCTAAGAAAAGGAGGAGCGGCGACACTTTCTCACACTGTGCCCTGAATGTATTTTTTTTCTTACATTAAGGGGGACACATTGTTACATTTGTCTATTCCAATTCTAAAAAGTACCTTGGTTTAAGTAAACACGCTAGTTGTGTTTCAATCAATATTTATAGGTACATAAATGTATATTGTAATTGTCAATATTGTCAATACAGTATATTTCATTACGCCCATGCCAATAAAGCTATTTAAATAGAATGTTTTTAAAGTTACTGTGTGTGTGTGTGTGTGTGTGTGTGTGTGTGTGTGTGTGTGTGTGTGTGTGTGTGTGTGTGTGTGTATGTGTGATAGAAAGAGAGAGAGAGTGAGTGATAGAGAGAGAGAGAGAGAGAGAGAGAGAGAGAGAGAGAGAGAGAGAGAGAGAGGACGGGAGGAGGGGAGGAGGGCCAGGGAGACAGGCAGCACGGCGCCACCATGACAATGTCCCCCATCACTGAGGCCCCTCTTCATGTGTTCCTGATATCTAACTCAATATGGGCGGCACACTGTGTGTGTGTGTGTGTGTGTGTGTGTGTGTGTGTGTGTGTGTGTGTGTGTGTGTGTGTGTGTGTGTGTGTGTGTGTGCAACCATGCGTGTGGGTGTGAGTGCATGTGCTAGAACAGCCTTGAAATGGGGACATATCAAAACGAGTCCAATGGAATATTTCAAAATTTCAAATGAACTGTGATAACAGTCAATATTGCTGTCACATCAACAAAAAAAATATGTATACACATTCACTAATATTTTGCAAATAATGCATTACTTCTTACATAATTTATATCTACTTGTATACATTTAAAAAAAGGCAAAACACACCATCAAATGACATTGGACTTAGACCATTTAAAAAATGTACTATGTAAAAACTTTTACAATAATATTGTTATGGTAAATTATTTTGGCCACAATAATCATGTAGTGAAAATTTTGAAAATTATTATTGTAACAATTAATTACAACATTTTAAAAGCCAAGACTTCATCTTTATAGTCAAAATACACA
>NW_027175887.1:500000-505000 GCF_023055335.1 Clinocottus analis
AGCTGCGGGTGTCGCGCCTCCCTGCCGCTCTTGGCATTGTGGGAAAGTTGGCTACATGAGGTGTGTGGAGGGATGTTTGAGAGAGAGGAGAGAAGAAAAGGACAGAGGAGAAAAAGGGCAGCAAAAAAGGATAGAAAAACAGAGAAAATAAGGAGAAGTGAAATAAACCAACTGGAGTGAATGAACACGGTGGAGAAGCTTTCAGGTGACATCACGCCATCTGGTAGCCATTTTGGAGGTCTTCTGCTTGTTGAGAAACAATGGCTGCAAATGGTTGATTGGCGGTGTCAAATGGAACTCATTAGTGTGTGTTAGTGGGGATGGTGAGGGGGCTGGGGTTTACGCATATGTGAGTGTGCAATATGTTTGGTATAGTGTGAGAAAGTTGCTTTGGTCACGCATGTTTGAGGAGGTTGTTTTGAATGTGTTTATTCAAAACTGCTGGCTGACAGGGAATACTCAGATTGATCTCAAAACTCACCAAGAGGTTCAGTTGCTGAGATTCTTTTCAAACATTTTTAACTTACGTTCTTCCATTTCATTCGTTCAATGTTTAAAATCACCTTTTGTCTTTTTTATCAAGGTTAACTTTTGTCTGAGAAACACTTTTAAACAAAAAGGATATAATGATATTGCAGTGCAGCCTTAATTGGAGATAACATTAAACACAGAGTTTTCGATTCCCTGAAATCCCTGGACTATCCCCAAACTAATTATGCCAATTTTTATAGATATGAAAAAACTTCAACAACAAATAAACAAGACATATTTATGTGCCAAAAAACATGCAATTTGATCAAATGCCGGAGAACACACTAACAGCAATTTGATGTTATTTTGAAAAAAGTTGAATGGGAATAAAGCAATTGAGTAAAATTGGATCATTGCAGCATTGTTTTGCATTCTTTTGTCTCTTGCATGAAGCGAAAAAGGCATCACTTTGGATCAAACAACCTTCCACACATGAACTAAACTGTATGTACCATTAAAACGTAAGCGCAGTAGAATGGACAGTGAACGATGGACATTCCACACCACACATATAGCGTTGTTGCAGCAGGCGGGAAAAGAACCAGCGCAGTGAGTTCTCAATATTAAGGATTGCACACAGAATGATGACACATTTTTTGGGGATTAATATATAAATGACTCAGAAAAATAGTTAGATACAACTATATATTTATACGTACACATATATACATATATAGATAGAGATCCAGTGCTGCTGCTGACCACCATCATGCTATTCCGCTCATTTTCTGTGCTAGCATAGAATTACAACAAGTTGAAATTAGTAATCTAGCTAAAGGCCTGCCATCTGTACACCATTTAGCTAGCTGGCTTGCTAATTCCAATGCTAATACTATGCATTGTCCAAATGCTACACTTACAGAAAAGAAATTAGTGTGTGTATAAAGTTGTTTTCTTATGTATCGGTTCAGATTTGTTTGTGTTTGTTTTCTCCAATCGCTCATCAATCCCATCATTGCCAGCGCTCATAGCAATTACAGTAAGCTGCTGGTGACTGAATGAAAAGAAAATACTCTCTGAAGAGGAGAGGAAAAATAAATAAGAAATATACAGGGACCACATCAGGTCGCAGACACCCACAATAGACACCCTCTAACCCAAACACACACACACACACACACACACACACACACACACACACACACACACACACACACACACACACAAAAACTTATCAGCAAGGATAGTGACATGTTAATGGATTAGCTTCATGTATTGTTGACGATGATAGGGTGGCGTGGGTGTGTAATAGACAGACTGGATTTGTGTGTGTGTGTGTGTGTGTGTGTGTGTGTGTGTGTGTGTGTGTGTGTGTGTGATAAGCACAGATTCAAAGGACATATTGATCCTTTACCGCTATACAACCGCCCCATCATCCATTTGAGCCTCATGCTTGTTCGTGTGTGTGTGTGTGATATTCAACTGGATGAATGGAACATGTTCATCCTTTTAATTGAACAACTTTTCTTAGCCTTTGAATAGGAAACACGTGGCTTTCACATGCCGTCCTAGGTTAGGAGAAATACAAAGCTGCAAAATTGAAGGAATGAGACTGAGTAATTTTGCCAAGAGGAAAGTGAAAATGTTAACACTAAGAAATGCTTTACGACCACAGAAGAAGGTCAACCTCACCAGTTTCTGTGGCACAGCAGCACATGTCTGCTAACCTTTAACAGTCCTCTACTGTAGAAAGAATAATAATGCTTTCGTGCAATGTCCCACCACAAAGGTAGGCCTACTTTACATATGACAAAGTAGCATATAGGCCATAAGCCTACAGTATGTACTGCAATAGGTAATGTGCAATGATGAATTAGCAAAAAAAGCTAAAACAAAAAGTACTATATATTCCTTTGTTCATCATATGTGCTCATCTTGCATTTGCAAGTGGTATATAGTAATTTTCAAATTACAAAACATTGAAGAAAATGTATTACTCAGTCTGTCCCCAAACTTCCAGCATAGTCGTGTTGTAGGATAGGCATCTTTTGGTAAAACCGACAAGTCCTTCCACTAATTGTTACCCATTTTATTATCTGGTTCACTTGCATCTATATGTATGTATTCAATGTATGCTAACACAATCTTACAAACGTGTTGCCAAATAATTGTTATTTTTTGCACAGATATAACTCTATTTGCATTGTTCCAATAAAGTGACTACACATTTCATTTGTTTTTGTCTGATGAAGCAATCTAGTTGACTTGAAAGTGAATGCAACGCCCTTTATTCTATTATTTAAAAAGCACAGATGGAGGAGTCACAAAATATTGTTATTGCAATACAAATTCAGCATGGAACATTTTGTTACAATTTTGTTAAGGCGATGGGGCATGAACATTTTCCATCTTCCAAAGTTGTGCGTGACATAAAACGATTGACAACCACTGCATTAGATCAACACATGGTTAGGTTTCCTAAAAGATCATGGTTTGGATTAAAAAAAACAATAATAAGGCCATATTCACTTCTGGTTTCATGCCTACCTCCTGGTTGAAAGTTCAGCGTTTTTAGACCCAACCAAACGTAATCAAGTATTTCACGATATTTGCAGAAGTTGTTTTCCGGGAAACTTTTTTAAAAGGTTTTTATGCACGTAACGAGTGGAAATTTGTGCGTATTGCTGGACTTTTGTAGGAAATCAACAGAAAACGAGGAGGAACGTTTCCATGAGAAATCGTACGTTGTCGGTTGAGTAAAATGAACATATTATTGGCAATTGACAGCATTGCAGAGAGCAGCAAGAGCTAAGAGACACATGTGAATGTGGGGAGAGAGTTTCAGTGCCTTCCCTTGTGCGTCTGGCACTTGGATCATAATTACTGCTCGTGGGTCTTGTTTTAGTTGGGTATTTCATGAGAATGAAGATCCCCCAAAATATCCAATTAAATGCATGGTAATGTAAGCTGGCTGTCGAAACTTCCAGTCCTGAAGTCTAAGACATCAGGGCCCTGTTCCTCGTACCTGGCTTACTGATATAGCTGGATAATTTCCAGGATAAAATGTCATAGGTCAGGCTTTTTGGTTCCACAAAGCCAGTTTAGATCAATCAACATAGCAACACATCAAAATCCCCTAACCTGCTCCAAGGCAGGTTTAGTGAAAGTTCACTCAATAAGTTAGCCTCTCCCACCGGATAAAATGCAGCTCCCTTCCTTATTGATGAAGGAGCAATTTTAATTCTATTAGTTTTATAGGGAGAGAGTTGTTCCAGATCGCCAAAATTCATTCTCACATCATGATGACTTCCTGTACGAGTGCTAACGATTCTGCCGACAAGGACTCATTTATTTACAAGACTTTCTGGAGCCGTACACTGAACACTGGCGCAGCCGAGCGCTGTCCGTCAAACTCCTAGTTATATGGTGATCTACACACATACATGCATATACACATATATAGTAAGTGATACATACATTCAGTACATATATCCTCATAAGTATATATCAATTTGTATACTACTGCCAGCAGGCACATTTAAATACATATAATCTGATTGATGTGGGTGACGGGGCACTTAGAATCAGCCGAAACATTTCCCCAACACTGACACATTTACTTGTCTTATATTTTGCAATGCTTATGTGACTCTAGCCCGACCAGCAGAAGCAGCGTTATGCTGCATTCACAACAGAAAGTGTTGCGAATCTTCACTATGCTTTGAATGTAAACACACCATTAGATTTTGCCATCATTATGGATTTAAAGGCATCATATGTACTCATAATCATCTTTTGCTCGTCAGCGGAGAAAAGAGACGATGTTTATTTGCCATTGTAGCAAGAGAACATCATGAATTTGGGGTTCGACTTTTATCCCTTCTGAAGAGGAGCGGGCACACGCAATTATCCCAAGGACTGACATTCAGTTAGAATGAAGAAGGCTGTTTGAGGGCAAATCCACCTTTGTGGATCCGACATCAAGTCAATCATCTTTTTAGGTTAAGCTGGATAATAGACATTTGATTGACTTTGTTGAACCACGTATGTGGAACAAGGCCCAGACCTTGTCTACATCTCCAGAGGCTGCGTTATCTAAAGCAGAGCCTTTGGAGACGTGATTGCTCCTTCTTCTTGTTCTCATCTTCTTTGTCCCATGCTTTTAGAAAACTATGACTGGTATAAAAGTACATTACCTACTTTTTTTATTTGTGACAATTGAAGGTGAAGGCACAACACTAGTGTTTCACTAGTAGAAAAGATTGGAGAGACGTTTGTTAAACATTTAATCTTGAGTTACAAAAACTGCATTTTTCTTATCATGTTAATTGTTGTGTAATCCCGAAAATATATCTTGTGACTCCTTCTCCAAACCCCAGGACAGAGCGCCTCATTGTTTATGTTACAGTATTGCATACAGTATTGCATCCAGTATGTGACTTAGCAATCTAAGTCACATCCTGATTTGAGCACATGTTCATTGAATGTTCTGTAACTCTGTTACAATATTTATTCTGTACACATGACAT
>NW_027175887.1:512500-522500 GCF_023055335.1 Clinocottus analis
TACAATATGTGTAACAATTGATGAAAACATCAACATTCTTGTTTCATTTTGTCAAGGTCAAAGGTCAAGGTCAAAGGTTTCTACAGACGGAGTTTCTGTTATCTTTTTGAATCAGGATATACAGGACACAGCAGGTGAATAGGGGGAAAATAAAATAACTAATAGATATGACCATGAAACTTGCCGGTTGATTACATACATTAATATAGTTATTATTTTTGCATTAAAGTTTTCTGAGGTTTTATGTTTGAATATGAAAAATGAGGCATTATCTAACTGTAAATTTTGGTGAATTTTTGTGTTTTTCCAGTAGTGGTGTTGACCAGTACTTAAAAGACACAGTTTTTCTCAGTAGTTTTCCCCTTTAGACATTTATGAAGGTCTTTCCATGTTGTCAAAGGTTTCTGGAGGTTTTAGCTTCACATCGCATCAAGACTGAATTGACGGTTTTACGACTCTAGGTAATCCCAGAAACTAAATAGGCCGCCCATAAGGTTTTTGTAGAGATTAAACAAGCAAGCTATTGTGTTTTTATTTGTGCGCTTTGGTGCTGGTAGGCCACATCCAGACCAGCTGTTACCCCTTGTTTCCAGTCTTTATGCAAAGCTATGTCTCCAGCATACAGACACCAGTGGCATCAACCCTCTCATCTGACTCTTAGTAAAAAAGGAAATAAACCTATTCTGTTAGGGTTTTTTTGTTTTCCTTAAGTCCACCTTTGGTGTTGTCTCTGGGTTTCTGCTTTGCCTGGGGTGTGTAAGTCTCTCTGGAGGATTCCCGAGGGCCCCAGCAGCCGGCTGTGACTCTCCTGCTGTCGCTTGACTCCTCATGGTGTCGGGGGCTTGGCGTTTTGAAGATGCTAATTAATTTTTTACAGCTAGGCATCCAGCTGGAGCCCGCTGGAGAAAAATAACACAATTACATTTCCACATCACATTAAAGGTGACAGTTTGCAGGCGTGACGGTTTGGCCGCACAGAGACGTTCCTTAATGCTAGAACGTCACCCGTTTACCTCTGAGTTACACCACTGAGTCAGGAATACAGCTATGTCATGCTACAAGACGCTATACAACATCGGGGAAACAGAGACGGAACAATCCCTCACATGAGTTGCTGAAGCTCAAATAGCCCTGGCGGCAGAGCCCTGACGGCAGAGATTACTCAAGACCAAAGTGATGCCAACGAAAAGTAGAATCCGTAATCATGGTGGACTCATGAACAACACACATCCAGGTAACCAAGTAACAGTTAGAGCAAGTGGTGGAGTGTGGATGGGTCCTAATCCCCCTGACCTTTAACCTTTACCCCACCAATTGTTGTTGGTTTTCATGCCTAAACCTAACTGTCTGTGGTTTTGTTGCCTAAAGTGCGTGTTTTGTTGCCTAAATTGTCCATGGTGTTGTTTGTCGTTATTCTAGGCCCAACTATGGGTATTCCGAAACCTAACTAAGAGATAAGTAGAATAAAATAGCATATAATGCTTTGGTTTACAGGGAATTATATATATCAGCTAAAAAAAAATAATAATTTGGTAGTTCAAGAGTTGAATGTGTGTTTTGTCTTGGATATTTTACCATCATCTTTCACTTAAAACCAAAGTGCAGCCAGCCAGTAAACAGTGAGGTAATTCAATGACTTTATTTATGTTTCAGAAAAATAATGACTCTCTTTGCGCTGCAGATGACTGGCAATGCTGCCTCTCACTCTCTCTCTCTCTCTCTCTCTCCCTCTCTCTCTCTCTCTCTTTCTCTCTTGCCAGGTCCCTTTACCATTTTCGTCCCTCCCTCTTCTCTCTCTCACTCTTCCTCTGTCGACCTCGCTTTCCCCGACTCTCGGCCAGCCCACATTCGGTGACATCACAACTCTGTTACCCAATCACCATGGTGGCAAATTTGTCACTGTCAAAGCCCGGTCCAATCAGCAATCAGCTGTTGTATGCTAATGAAGCCACTCAGCCAATGGCATTGTGTGTGTGTGTGTGTGTGTGTGTGTGTGTGTGTGTGTGTGTGTGTGTGTGTGTGTGTGTGCGTGTGTGTGTGTGTTTGTGTGTGTGTGTGCGTGTGTGTGTGTGTGTGTGTGTGTGTGTGTGTCTGTGTGTCTGTGTGTGTGTGTGTCTAAAAGTGCAGTATATAAACCAGGCTGGCAGTGAAACAGGACACGTCATGACTGAGAGAAAGCAGTTGACTTCATGATGCCTGCTTGTGACATTTGATTGACAGTGGGTTGGTGGAGCAAAGGGAAGATGAGGTGGAGTCACAGAAAGAGAGAAAGGAAAAAGTAAACTATTTGAGCCACTCGTGTCCTTTTGTCTGCAGTGGTAATGACTCCTCAGTGAGAGAACCTAACCACATCAGCCTCCACAACAGACACACTCACGCACACGCACACAGACACACACACACACACTTACACACATGCACGCACGCACACCCCCTCCTCAACCACACACACACACACACACACGATGATGATCTTGCTGGCTTTAAACAGTATTTAGACAGTGGACACGCCTCCATGTCTGAGAAGGTAATGGTCCCTCTTCACTATCGTCTGCCTCCGGTCGTGGTGTTCAGATACGAAGTGAAGAGTGACACACATTGAACACCAAATCAAACAGGGTGAGTAATTTAACACGACACACCAGTAGACCCCCAAAACTCTACGTTCAAACACCTGATCTGATGAAAGCCAGACCATCTAGGAGGTATTAATGATGAAGATAAAGATAATGATGATGACTCATTTATTTTTGTTGAGTCAGCACTAATTCGAAAGCCACTCATTTCCTTTCAGCCCTACCACACATTTCTTTTCCGAAGCATATATTTTCCATTTTTCTGCTGTTACTTGAACTAGCCCTTCTAAGGCGCAAAGCAGTGCGACAAGCCAGACGACCCCCAACTAAAGGGCCATTGACCAGCATCTTAAGGGGTCTATTGGCAGAAATAGAACATTATGGCAATAAAAACATGTTTTCTTTAGTGTACAATCACATGGAACGTTTTTTGTTCACAGCTACATGGGGGGGGGGCGGGTCTGCTTTACACACCAACAGCTTCTTCCCGTCAGCAGTGGGGCTCATCAGACTGACTGTGTCTCCCCTCAGAACTACTTCTTACCGCTCACTCACTTCATTTTTTCCTTTTTAAATAAACATGTCACTTTAACATACACATATAGATGTGTTTGTTATGTTACTGTTTGTCTGAGCACTTTATCTTGTACTTAATTTAATATTGATTGCAGCATTGTTGCTTTCTAGGTAATGCCTGTTTCTACAATGGGAATTTGTGAACAACTGTTAAT
Organism: Clinocottus analis; assembly: GCF_023055335.1. NCBI lineage: Eukaryota > Metazoa > Chordata > Actinopteri > Perciformes > Cottidae > Clinocottus > Clinocottus analis. The sequence continues at coordinate 515,808 of NW_027175887.1, forward strand.
CAAGTTGAGTCAAAACCCTGTCACCCAACATTGGCCTTGAACCCAGGACCCTGAGATTAAGAGTCTCATGCTCTACCGACTGATCTCGCCGGGCAGCGAATGGTGACCTCTGGTGGTGAAATTGGTGGCAGTTTTCTTTGACTTTTCTGTCCATCAAATGTTAAACTATCCAATCAATTAGAGCTATTTCATATCCGGGATGATCGTGTTAAATACAGAGCTGAAGTCCACAAACAGAAACCAACTCCCTGGGGAGTTGAGGTGTTGCAGCATATGGTGCAGTCCCATCATCCAGCGACCTGTTTGCTTGGTAGGCAACAGGTCGGTGGATGATGCAATTAATTATCAACCATTCTATAATTCTATAATTCAAATACACACGAAGATACATTAATGAAGGTCTACATATATTTAATAAAGCTAGGAAACACTGCTCTTCTGGTACAACAAGTGACAAAAAGCTTCTGTCATGAAAACAAATATATCCATCATGTGTTAATTTTAATATATGAATCTTTCTCTCCTGGCTCCTCAATGGTGTAATGAGCTCCCCTTAGACATCAAGACAGCAGAAAGTGTCCACATCTTGTCGCAAACTAAAAACACATCTTTTTGGACGACACCTTGAATAAGGAAGTATAGCGCACTAGAAGCACTTAAATGCCTCTTACCGATAGCATATTGTAGTTTGACTTTATTGAAGAAATTGTACTTTACTGATTAATGTCGTTCTGAGTTTGTACTCACGGTTGAATGCTCTTAGCAAACTGTTATCAAAAATCTGTCGCCCAACGTGGGGCTCGAACCCACGACCCTGAGATTAAGAGTCTCATGCTCTACCGACTGAGCTAGCCGGGCAGTGTTCAACGGCGTTTGGTGGTGCAAACTCTTGGTGGACTCTACTGCCTGGAGGATTAGATTGAGCTGCACGACGTCTTCACTTTGTAGAATAGGTAAACGGATAAATCTTTAAAAAGACTTATAAATTGTTTGGATTGCATGTCACCAACAACTCATACATTTGCATGTAAAGCACAGTTTAATGTTTTGTCTGTTGATACAAACAGAGATGCCTGTCTCTTCTGCTCGAGGGTCGGCAACCCACGGTACAGTAAGTAAACGTAATGAGAAATGTAATAATCAGCAATGAGCTGTAATATTACCAAACCACCACAAGGTGTCAGGGTATGTTCATGAATGGAACATCACCAACGGCGGCACCGGCTGCCAAAAGAGGCGCGTCACGTGACCGGGCTGGCCGTCGGCAGATGTCAGTGAAATGCAGTTTAACATTTCACGTATGTAAAAATGTTTGTTTATATTTTCTTTTAACAGTTTTTTTTCCTCCACAGTTTCTTAGACGCCTCTCGACAATGTTTCACGTGGGGTAAAACATATCTGGACTGAACAGTCCTCATGTAGTAAAATTACATTTCTATCAAGGTTATCACATAGGCCTCATGTATGAACATACTACAGGATATAATCTATATGTTGATCTGGTGACATGTTGATCTGGAATTATCAATTTGATTTCAAATCGAATTATTAGTCTTCATCTCTATTAGAATATCCCAATATAAAGTTTAAGCAATATGTTTTTTTTTAAATAATTATTTAGAGCCTTACTTCTATTTTATTACTGAATCAGTCAAAATAATATAAATTAACAAATAGATCCTTAATAAGCTTTATTTGCAGCCAAGCAAATCACATTACTCCGGAGGAAAACCAGAACGAATCATTGGCTGGGGAAGTTTAGGCACGTGTCTTCCTGACGTCGCTTGGTTTCTACCAATAACGTCACTGACCACACCCACGACATTGAGTGCGTTTACAGGAAAGATTAATATTCATTAGGGTCTCTCAGACTCCAGACTGGATCATGGGCGCACAGAGAGCAAATAAATTGTACTTTTGACATTAGTGTTTTTGAAGAATAAATAAAAACATATGAGCAAAAGCAACAGGACAATTCGTAAAGAATACATTATTATTTTATTCTCTATTAAATGTACTATCAATATCACAAATAGTGGACAGACAAAACTACATCCAAAAAATAAATTCAACTTCCAAATGTAACTAAATGTATTTGGCTTTTTCTTCTTCTTCTCAACTAAGAAAATATGTAATATGAACATCTTTAAGTCTCAGAAAATAGACATTATTCTGTATAATCTTTTTTTATAATCTGCAAGGTCCCTTTAAGATCAATTATATGTACACATTTTTAGTTTAACTACATGAGATTATTCCACTGTTTACATATTCTGTCTTACATATGGTGCTAACATGTGTTTAGTGCCATTACATTCTTTATAACTTAGCTTTATGTCATTTAAGAAGCAAATAAACTTTATTAAACTGAGAAATTCAGTGCAGGAATCTGTGTGTGTGTGTGTATATATATATATGTTAATGTGTCTGTGTGTGTGTGTGTGTGTGTGTGTGTGTGTGTGTGTGTGTGTGTGTGTGTGTGTGTGTGTGTGTGTGTGTGTGTGTGTGTGTGTGTGTGTGTCCCTGTTAATTTTGTTTTAGTCAGCTTTTTGTCTTGAATTTGCAGATATTTTTTCAGCCTAGCATTTGCAACATTTTATGGAACTTTTTGTTTAGTTTTTTAGAAGGGGAGGTGTTGGCGGTGTCTTCTCATACAAAAAACTGTGCAAAAAATCAGCAACATGCAAAACAGCGGAAATACATCCATCAAATTCTGTTTTGAGTAACCAAAATAAAGGCCATAGATTAGATCCTGCATGATGCTGAATAACGTGAGACCCGAGTTCTCCACATCCCGCTTTGGATCCCTGATGTCATTTGGCTTAATAAACATCGCACCTGCACAAGTATATGAGCCAACATTGCTCCTGAACCAAATGAATCTATTACATGTCTCACACAATGTAATAAAATGCCATCACATAAGAAAGATAACCCTGTTACTGGCTGGTTAGCTGCTCCATAAGGCAGCCAGTCAGGCTTGTAACGATCCTTCCCTGAAGCCTTCTCCTTTAAAAAAAAATAATAATAATAATACGCTTTGGGACTAAAGATGTTCTCTTGAGCTTCCTTTGACACTCCTGAATGCGTGTGGTCCGGGTCATTTTAGTATGGACCATTTGATCTGCTCCTTGGCCGACTGCAGAACCTGGGGGGGGTTAAGATATAAGATACAATAAGATATACGATACAGTAAGATAGAATGTAGTATGATGGTATATGTGAAAAGAATATCCATAAAACATAAACGCCATGAAATATGAAACGTAATACACATTTTGAAATGATACAAATGTGTTTTGGATGTTTGTTTATGCCTTTAAGAACTTCTATGGTGCTGCAGTGCCTCAGTTCCCCCACTAGAGGGCAGACTAAGCCCACATTCAGACAACTGGGCACACCGTTCAATGCCTCCATGTTGAAAGTGTACAACAGGGACAAGAACTATACTGGTTGTTTAAACTATTACAATATTTATTACATAAAATATGATTACAATGTGTATTTTTAAATATATTTTGTCAGGAACTAAAATACAATTGCAATATAGAAGGAGAGAGCCTTCTGTTGCTTTTATGTTTTTTGGAGGGTGTTCAAACCACGGCAGTTTAGGCAATTTCATCTTTCCGCTATCAGCATCAGTTTCCACCGCTGGGGTCGTCATGAACCGCGAGATTCATGACGACTCCAGCAAGAGTTGAGCATTGAGGTTGCAGTTTCTGCTTTTAACAGCAGGGACACGTGGAGTTCAGATAACATTCAGTGTGGGATCCTGGGAAATGCAGTCACATTATTTCTACTGCTTGCATAGGTTTAGTGCTCCTCTCTGTACAACGAGAGTTACGAAGGTAACTATGGTTCTATGGATCCAACACTGCCTCTGGCAGTCAGGAAGAAATAATATAAATAGGTGTACACAGTAGTACTATAATATAGAAGTATATTTTCTTCATGCGTAGCCTTTTATTACTTTTTTAAATGTGATAATGAAATCGATAGTTTGGCCCATGATATTTCTTCCAGAGTTTATTACTTGTTGGGGGGGCCGACACATCTTGTGTGTGAAACATGACTATGTCACCCATGTGTCATTTTTTTCCCCAGAACCCAAGAAAGAGCTGTGCTCGTGTGCAGTATGTATTTGCGGTTCTCCAGAAAAATGCAAGCTCAAGGAACAAGCATTCTTGAACAAACATGTTTTTTTGTTAAGGTTTATGATTTGAGTGACGTGTACATAAATATGAAATAACTGCATTTTTATCCTTTAAAAATGTAAAAGATTGGCCAGTTCTATACAATGTCATGGTACCATGAGCAGTTTAGTGCAGTGCACTGTAGAGACTTACGTTAGAGGTCAGCGCCAGTTTCTCTGTTATGTGCTGTCGGGGTTAAAGCAAGAGATAAAGAAAAGCTCAGAGCATGCTGTTAAAGAAAATGTGGCAGGAGGATTCTCTGATCAGAGATGCAGTTCCACAGCCGTCCAGTAGTCAAAGAGGGATGTTGTTGACCGATGTAAATAGTCTGTTAGTGCTGTCCACTGCTTTGGAGCAGAAGCCAAACTAGCTACAGCACGTGGTGAGCTGAAAGCGTTAGCATGCAGCCCAGCATGAATTTGCCGATGCAATGTCGAACTGCCACCGATCACTCGGTCAGAGAACCCTCAGTTTTGTGCCGTGGGCTCTGTTCAACAAGCGTCCCACAACAATCAGAGAGAAGCAGCTGGGAGAACCACATGTTAATAACCGTGTAGAGATGAGGTAAACGCGCAGAATAGTGGGTCTGTAAGGTGCTTTCACGCCTGTAGTCCGGCTCATTTGGTGCGACCTTGGTTCGATTGTTTGGTCTGAATGAGTGTTTCTGATTACCAGCTTGTCCATTAGCCCAAAGATACCTTACTACCCGGGGATCAAACCCGACAGGGGAGGTGTGAAAGCACCCAAAGTACATGATTGTGTTAAATGTGTAGGTTGTTATTTGGTCCATTTCTGTTTCTAAACTTGTGACCAAAACAAAACCAAGCAAATTTTCGTCCATGTGACCTTCTCCTAAAAGGTGGAAGTCACATGGCCTGACAGAATACATGATTAATGAAAAAGTCCCCGCATTTTGGGTAACCCGCCTTCCTTGCCAGGAGTGAGCTGAGTAAATTGACAGTGTTCATATCTGTTAGGTAAATAAATATGAAGCTACTAGTTTAGTACCATGAGTAGAAAAATGGGCTAACTGTGATTTGCATGTGTTTAACTGTGCAGTGTCATGTACATGTATGTGTGTGTTACCTGGGCCATGCTTTGTTCCGACAATGGGTTTTCATCCGCCTGTAAAATCAAGATGACTCAGTGTGTTTATACATGTAAAATACAACAGTCATGCGTACCTAATAATGTTAACTAATGTAATCTAACTAATATTAGAAAAACAACGGAAGAAAAGGTCCAACAAAATCATTTCAATTAACATTAACGTTAGTTTGCTAACAACATTTACATATTGAGAGAACATTAGCAAACTCATAAGGGTACTGAAAGTAATTGGCTGATTAACTTCTGCTAACCAACTGTACAAGTTACAGTTATATTCAAATATTAGGGTTGCATCGTTTGTCCTGGTGTTGGTGATGAACTAATGAACGGATGCTATTGTGTCCTAATGATCGTCGCCGGCATGCGCACTTTTAGACATCACTTTAGACGTCTCCAAACGCAGGATAAAAGGAATCCTATGGAGGAGGAGAGGGGCCTGTGGCCGGAGCTCTGTGGCTGGACCCTTCTCGTCAGTCCACCACTTCGGTCCAGATCCAAATACAACTGGACAACCATCGGTTGAATCACCATGACATTTTTTCAGAGACAATTATGATACAGTAAAATGTATCTGGCGAAGTTGGAAAATATTGAAAAATTTAGTTTTTCTGGAAGCCTCGATGCTAGTCAGCATGCTCTGTCACCATGATCACCTCTCTCTTCACCTCTTTGCCTTGCACACTATTCCCTTGCACACTATTCTCTCTTCCTCCCCCTCTCCCCGTCTCCCCCGCCCCCCATTAACCCACTCCCTCTCTCTCTCCCCCGCCCCCCATTAACCCACTCCCTCTCTCTCTCCCCCTCCCTCTCTCTCTCCCTCTCTCACTCGACGAGGAAAGCTGAGGGAGTCTGAACACTCTCGTTCTGAACAGGCCAAACAGCTGCTTCCAATGAATCAAATCAAGAAACAAATTGCTGCAATTGTTTCTTTGGGAGTGACGGACAGTCATCTTACCCTGTAGTTGACCTTCTGTAGGACCTGCTGGGGGTCACTCTCCAGAATCACCCTAGCAACAGCAAAAAGAAAAACTACATCAATCAAGTCTGAGTACAGCAAAAGCAGGTCAAGGAGTATTGCCTGTTTATTTACTCTTACCCTCCATCAATGATTTCGTCCACAATCAGGAACACTCCTTCCATGTTGTCCAGTAAACACCTCCGCTCCACATTTTTCCTGCAGAGAAAATGTAATGTTGTCAAATGTGATGAAGTAATTAAAGGAAATCTTTTTGGGAAATGCAGTTGTTCCCTCTCTTGTCTCCAATACCATGAAAAGATTAATGCTGGAGCCAGGGGATGGCTCATCAATACAGCATGATATTCATTTAGTAAATTATGGTCCATTTAGAGTCAAATAGACCATAAAGCAGAGTATGCTTTACAGAGTGCT
>NW_027175887.1:527500-602500 GCF_023055335.1 Clinocottus analis
ATGAGTGCAGAAAAAGGATCCGTTGTGTTTCACGTCGCCAACAAAAGTGGACGGAAAATCCAAAATCTTCACACTAACAAAGTAGCTTTAGGCTAGCATCACGTACAAGTGTCGAGCAAGACGCATGCACGGAGACAGAGAGAGGGGAAACCTACTGTCGGCTTTGTGTGTCTTGTTAAAGATGTTCTTCTCAAAGTTCTTCTGTTCCTTCATGGAGGGGTAGAGCGCGGGGTCGTAGTACTGAAACACACACACACACACACACACACACACACACACACTGAATAAATGTTGCCACTGGGTTTAATTTAGGTCTGCACTGAACACGGAGGAGTTGATACTGGAAGGAGGGGTTGAGATCTAAAATAATCCTGTTTGCTAAAAAAAAAAAAAAAAAAAAAAGAAGTATTAGGTATAAAAACAATATGGCTTATTATAACCGATAAACTGCAGTTACCATATTTGAATAGCGAGGAAGTGATGGAGAGACACTGTATACAACTCTGGTAGCATACTCTGCTTTCTGGTCTGTTTGACTCTAAATAAACATCACACAGTATGAAAGACTTGAAACTAGAGATTGAGACCATAAACTCATGTTTTCAATGTTTCACCAAAGTAAGAGAGAAGTAGAGTACTTCCCCCTTAGACTTCTATACAATTATAGAAGTCTTAAAACACTTCTACATTAGCTTCACTCGGCATAACTGGCTGGTTGAACCACAGACTGAACACACTTGTCCACAGAAAAAAGAAACTATTATACAAAAACGCATATTGGAATGGAGCCCTTCCTTACAACCCCCCTCCTTTTCATCTGGATTGTACCATTTGAAACCCCTATGGGGCTTTAAATAGTCTTTCTGTGGAATCCTTGTAATAAACACAAGCCACAGCTGTTTCTTCCCCCAGCGAGTGAAATGCTTAAAGTGCTTGTAAGATAGGGTTAATGTGCGGGTGCTTTCACCTTACCTTTGACAGAAGTCTGTTGCCATCATTGTCGAGAATGAAAAGAGCTTTCACTGTGTAGAGGGAGGGTTCCTGCAACAACAAACAGAGAGAACGTCTTCAATATTTCAGCACTGCCGAGTCACCTGAGGAAGGCTGGGAGAGGTCTCGCCTCAGCAACAGGAAAAGCATCTGACCAGCGTGTTGCCTCAACCTTAATCATAATCATCCATGTAAAGCTGACTTTTCCAGCAACACCCTGTACACACAGAAGCCGTCCAGTCTGACCAGTTCCTACAGCTGTCGGTTTAATCTGCAGACTTTTGTGCTTTTGTTTTGTCGCCCAGTTTTGTTTTATTTACCAGATGAAGAAATGCCAATAGATGTTGTCCAGTATCCGGCTCAGTCACTCACTCCTCCGGCCTTCCGTCCGTAGTGTTTTTAGACCCGAGACAAAGTTCTGTTATGCACTGACTAGCATAGATTCACAGTCAGAGTGTATCACAGAACTTAGACCAGGAACTTCCAAGACATCCACCGTACAATTTTCCCAGCTTGCATCATGGTTTACAGGAGGAGGAAGATGACGATGAGGATGAAGACAACATATTTTTATCAACCACCTTTTGTTTCAGGCAACATACTGGTCTGATAATTGCTCCTCTGGGTCTCCATGGGTGTAAAATCACTTACACAAAAGATAAATAGTAATTTTGTGATCTTCATTCATAAAGTAACTCTGTTATTTCAGACGTTGGTCAAATGTGGACTGAGCTTTGACAAAGGCATTTTGACACTGAGGTCCACAGAATATAGTTAGATAGGACTTTGAACCCTGAGTAAGGCGTTCAACACCGCGTTCAAGAATTTTTTGACTATGATGCTTTAAGTTGAACTATAGTGATTGCTAAAAGCTTAAAGGTTTGATTATTTCCAAGCTCCATCAATAATAATAACCCCAAACACAATATATTATGTTTTTCTTTGACAGGCAGTCTTCCCTGCTGGAATTTCACTGACATGCTATGATGCAACTTGCCCCGTCAACCTCCTACTCCCACCGTCCCCTGGTCTCCCAAGTAACCAATAATTGGACAATATATAAACATAGAGTATTCAATAGTCTTTTGATCAAGTGTGGTCGACCACAGACCATAGAACTTGTTTTACTCTTCACTTTCAATGGCTGGTATAATAGCTTGCTAGTTTGGTCAAGTGCGCAACAGTCACACCTCAGCAGTTAGTACTAGATTGTGGTAGTTAGCGGCGTGCAACAGGTTATAATAGTGAACACTGTACTTTATAACTCAACGAAGTTTGAACTTCCAAACCACTGGTGCAACCAGCTTCTGATCCGGGCCCTGCCCTGTCCTCGGGGGAACAGCTCTTCACATGGGACCATGAACACACCTCCCCACTAAAGTGACTTCCTCAGGATCAACAGCTCGATGGCTAACATAGCAATGCAAACGGCATATTGTAAAGGTCGGGAATAGCCGTGAGAATAAGAGGGGATTGTCTATTGTGGAGGTTTGAGACCAAATAAGTGGAGGTGAAAGCTTATTTGACAAACTGCAAGTCTCTGGCTCAACATGGCAACCTAAATGCCTAAAATGTCAAACAACAAAGTGGCTGTTCGGTTTAAACATCCTGATTTTCTCTGGAGTGTGAGGTTTATAAGTGGGTCACGGATTAAGACAAAAGCAGAAGACCAATTTAGACGTCTTGAGACAGTTGACAAAGCTTCTGGCTAATTTGGACTTGAACTTGGCAGTTGTCATAACTGCAAATCAGATTAATTTTGTATGTTTAACACATTATTCACACAACATACAAACCGGACATTTTCAACGTATTTAGCTGATACCGTGATCCAGAATAAGTGACAGTAGCTTAGGAGGTGCTCACCGACCGGTTTCATATTTCACTCTCAAACAACAGTCTCCATAGAAGCATATTACATGAGGCATTGAAAAGACTTTCAGACGGACATTTTTTGCTTCCATCTGCTTGCTAAACAACACAAAACAAAGACAACACATTATTTTTCCGGAGAGAATGGAGAGAGAGAGAGAATACACTTGCTCGCCTTCCTTTCGATGAGTTTGATGAGAAGATGGCCACTCTTCGGACATCGACCAAAAATTATGTGGTTCTGATGTATCCAGCAGCTATCCTGGCTATGACTTCCTCGTCTCCTTGTAGCATCTTGAGATTGCCAGAATTGAGTTGGAGTTGAGCCAGGAAGTCTGCAACCGGACTGATGTCTGCATTTGTATGGAACGTTTGTTTTGTAGAGACTATTGGTCAATACTCCTCGGACTATACGAACAAAGACCAGAACGCTTACGATACCAAAAGCTTGTCTCATTGCCTACAAATTGTGCATTTCATCCGTAGATATCTGCTTATAGACAGTTTATACCCCTCTTCTGTTTGAATATTAATGTATAGCTTAAGCCTGCAGCCAATAAGCTTTATTTAGCACAAAGGCTGGAAACCAGGACTGATTGAACACACAACATTAATTAGTGAGCTTTAGTTGGTGGATTTACTTACCTTTGGACCGAGCGAGGCTAGACATTTCCCCCCACTTCCAGTCTTTGTGTTAAGCTAAGCTAACCAACTACTAGCTACTAACAGACATGAGATGAATCGTGTCGATCTTCTTGTCTCTTTGCAAGAAAGCAACAAGAGTATATCCAACATTAATTAACATTTCAAACTTTAAGGACTACAATGGAGATGATTCATGCGATGACTCAACTGTTTTTTTGTTTGATTTCCTGTGAATTTTTCATAATAACTGCAAATGAATACAACACTTTGTACCAAATTACTTGGATAACGTTGTTTGCTGATTTTCCCACCAGCGTGAATGCAGCATTATTGTTGCTAACAAACATGAAAACCTCTAAAGAATCCTCACAACTGGATTGACTCCAAATCAAATTCAATTTGACCATTTTCTGTCGATGCACGTAATGAAAGTGATTCATGAGGACATGAACGTCTTTGTAAAGGATCTTAATGATCTTCCTTATACATGATCTTGCTTTTGGATATTGCTTGCCTCAAACAAACTGCATGTCACAATTTTATGTCCCACACCGCTGCAGCAGTGTAGTCATGGTTTTCCTCTATTTTTGTTTTGATTTATTACTTTTTAATTCAGTCTCCAAGCTTTTTTATGGCTCCCTTTCCTTTTATGTTTTATTTCATTTTCTTATTTAATGTATTACACTTCTTTCCGTCAGTATTGGCTTTTTTTCCTTTTTTTTTTACTGGAAAACACTGACCTGTGATCTGTGTGAATCAAAGAAATCGGTGGTTTGCACCAATCTTTATATTACTCACCACCTTAGCATAATTGATCAGAAAGCATGCAGGATTTGACAAGACTTAAGATGCGTTTATAGACAACTGGGAACTCGAACATCTCCGACCAAGAAAACATAACGCCACTCCGTCTCAGTTTCTGAATCCACCTCTCCCGACCTCGCGAAGAAGCAGATGTCTGACGTCACACAACTGAAGCGTAGGCTGTGAAACGGTAAACCAACATAAAGTTTGTTTACCTGCAAAAAAACTATACAGACCATCGTGAAACCTGTCCTGCATATAAATTCAACACAAATACTTCGAGTACACTCGCCAAAGACACATCAGTTTGTCTCGAGCATCTAAAACACTTGCAATTCGATAGTTGGACATTTTCCACTAGGAAATCCCGACCTCCAACTTTCACCTCAACGCAGCATTAGAAACCACAAACAAAGTCTACAATAGACTTACAACAGGGTGTCTTGACCTTTTTTTCAACTTTATGGACTTCTTTTAAAACTTTAACTTATTGGAGTATTTGTAATTGGTCGAGTATTGAGAGCATTGAGTTATATAGCTCATCGTGTTATTTCTTGCAAAAGTGGAAAAGCAAGTCGAGTTTTACTCCGTAAGCTACGATGAAGTACTGTTAAATAGTTTTATCTTCACCATGTATCATATTTGTAAAATATGTTAAACGAACATCTGTAGTTGTCAGTGAACTATGAGTATTATGATGGATGTACGCCAGTAGAGTACGGTACTTTAAGGTAAATTAAAATACACAAGTACAATGGAGGTACTCGAAAAAAGAAAAAAACAACTTTACAGTAATCGAGTAAATGTACTTAGTTACTTCACAGCACTGAAAGAGAGGGTGGGTCATAATGGAGAGAGAGAGAGAGAGAGAGAGAGAGAGAGAGAGAGAGAGAGAGAGAGAGACTGAATAAATAGTGCGCAAGGCAAGGGGGGGAGAGAGAGAACGGTGGACGTGGCACCTACTCTGCTCTACACGTCAACCGATTTGTGCACAGAGCGCTCCGCACAAAGCGGACATTTAAACACGCACGCACGCGTGCACGCACACCCTGCCCCTTGACCGGTCCCGCAGTGGGAGCGCAGTCTTTAGGCTCAAAGTTGCGCCTGTTGCGCTTCGCGTGGAAAAGAGAAGTGCTGACAGCTGACGGCTCAGCCGGTCGGCTCACACAGAGTTAAGTTATCGCCCGACCGAGTTGTCCCGCCACCACCGTAGCCGACCAGTTGTTGAAATAAAGAAGAAAACATCAAATAAAAAAAAACTGTCTTTTAGACGCGCTGTCATGCACGTGAAACGCTGCCGCGATCAGATCGGGCCTGTGCGCGCGTCCGCCATCGCGTAACATGATCGGGATTGCGCTCGCGTTCCGTGTATTTAAAGAGTGAATCAAACCCCCGCTCCTGATTTATGAGCGATCTTCCCCGATCCCTCTCTCCATCTCTCCCCCATCCGCCCCCTCTCTCTGTCTCCAGTATCTTGCACCTCAGAAATTGGCATAATGCAACAAATGGTGCCGTGCGCTAAAAAAGCAGCGCGCACACACACACACACACACACACACACACACACACACACACACACACACACACACACACACACACACACACACACACACACACACACACACACACATATAACTCACATATATACTTGGCAGAGGGACCCGAACAGACCCCTGTTTGGACCCCGAAACTAAAGGTGCAACGGCGTGGAGGCTCACCAGAGTTGCGTAGTCCATCGCCGCCGCCGTGCTGCTCGCTGTGTTGACGTGGACAGCTCTGAGCTGTCACACAGAGTGCGCCGCTCACATTTTTTTTTCTTCTTACGCAGCCGCCCGCGCGCGATCCCGACATCAGCAGCAGCCAACCGGATAAAAGCCACAGGAGCACGAGTCCACGCAGAGCCTCAACGCGCGCTCCCGACAGACATTTTTTTCTCTCCCCTTTTCCTTCTCTCGCTCTCTGGCCTTTCACAATAAGAGCCTTTGTGCTGCTCCCTTTTCCGGAGGCAGTCGTGACGTCCACAGCTCGCCGTGTGTCCGTGGCGTTCAGATTACAGCGTGAGGCGAAGACATTCTGCGTTGGAGATGTATATTATGTATTTATAGACAAACAGTGCAGCCAAAACCTTATGTTGGCAAGCCACACATTAAGTGACCTCAACCTGGGCACTGTTTAGTTGTGATTCAATCTCACCTTCATTTATATGAAATACTCATTGGCGTCCCCAAACACTAACACAACTTTGTTGGCTTAATCCCGAACGATAATGCAACAAGGTTGTGTTCGTGTTTTCAAAAAATCTACATATTTGAAGGGAATTCGTTTTTGCGTGCGAAGACCACAGACAGCAAGAGAGGTCAGAGTTATTGAGATAGGCCGACTAACACATTGTTGGCGTTGGTCTTGACGTTGGACTTGTTGACAGCGAGGAGAATATTGATATTGTTTGAATTAAAAATAAAATAATCTTCACAATACAAAATACTAATAATAGCATGTGTTTGTCTCCTCATTCAGCTGTTTTTTGTTAGCTGAAAAAGACGATTTACAATAACCACCGCATTCATTGGAAGGGGGAGGGGGGGCGGGGGAGGGGGGGGGGGGGGCAACTCAGGTCCCTGTCTGTGTGCACTGCATGGGGTGTGGGGTGTTTCTTACATTGGTTATTTTGTAAGTCCAGTTCATGTTCACACTCATCTGTACTTGACTGGAGAGTGATGATGGTTACAAATGTGCTCCTTGACAGTAGATGGATTTTCTCACCATCATTTAGGAAGTCTATTTATTTATGTCTTATTTCCTGTATCATGATCCAAATACCACATTCTCTAATTACAACCTTAAGTCAGGTATGCTCACTGACAAATCTACAGAGCTCCTGCAGACATTTCATAAGGCATTCTGTTCCGGGATGCCTGCTGGGTTTCACTGAGCTGGTCTGCTGTCATTTTGAAAGGAAATGGGACTCCCTTCTTCGTAGTTAAGTGAATACATTTTAATACATAGCTATAGCACATATTACATATTTAGAGAGCTTTCATTTTGAAGTTCCATATCAGAATGTGTGCTGTTTGAGTGATTTTTTGAGGTGGTTTAAATCACAAATGTATCGTTTAGAATTAAATTTAACGAATTATTCCCAAATGTATCGTTTATAATTCAGTTTAACGAATTATGTATTTTTCTCTTTATTTACTAACAAATCCATTCATTTATTTATTTATATATTTTTTATTTTTGGGGGGCTTGAATTTGCGTGTCGCACTTGATGAGCCGATGAGTGAGTGATAGTTAATTCAGTAATAGTGCCGCCCTCCTTTGCTCACGCTCCCTTCCCCCGCCGTGCATTCTGGGAAGCCGAGTTTACTACCGCCGAGGCAAGATGGCAGGCGTGCAGCCGCCACCCCTCCGGAGCCTGGATGATTTCCTCCTGGGCTCGGCCCGGTTCGCCGTGCCCGACGTGCGCGACCTGGACCGCTGGAACAACCGCATCATCAACAACCTGCTGTACTACCAGAGCAACTACCTGGTGTCGGCGCTGGGCCTCCTGCTCCTGGTGGGGTGAGTTCCATTCTACTGACGTGGTCACCCCTCCTCACCCTCCACGTCTCTCTCGTAACGAGCATACCGGACGCCCAGTAAACAGTGTGACGTTCTCCTCCGAAATGACACGTGAACGCACCGTTTAGTGGATAAGAGACCAGGCTGAAGGCGGCAGCAGGCTCGCCTTTGTTCATATAGCATGTGCTCCCCTCTGGAGAGGAATCTGCTGAGTGTCTGTTAAACAGAAGATTGTACTACAGTAGCTTGATACCACTGTGTAGAAATACTCATTCAAATGTTTACCAAAGTAAAAGTACACAGTATTGGCATCTACGTAAATATACTGAAAAAAAAAAAGTAAATTTAGTCATACTGCAGAATGCTCATTTTTACTTTACAGAATGATATATATATATATATATATATATATATATATATATATATATATATATTGTTGTGTTATAATTATTGATGCATTGTGTTCATCCCTTTAATGTGCTAGCTGGTACAGATGGGGAATACATTCTAGTGTATTGTGTGTGTACTGCAGGGTGGATCTCACCAAGAGGTCCACCCTGAGGGCTCAGCAATGTTTTGTTGTTATACATAATGACACGCCATTGTTTATTTGTTGAATTATGTACTGTGCTCATAATCTGAACCTGCAAAGTAACAACGGTTATCAAATACATGTAGCGCAGCCAAAATTTCAATATTTGTTTCTGGAAATGTAAAGTAGCATTAAACGGAAATGCTCAAGTTAAGTGTACATGCAAAGTATACTTAAGTACACTACGTGAGTGAATGTACCACTGTCTTTAAACTTAAAGCATTATATCTACTGACCACAATGGGGGAAATCCTCTGGTTGTATAGAAGTCTATGAGAAAATTACTCTACTTCTCTCTTGATTTCTTTCCTCAGTAAACATGCGTTTATGGTCTTACTCTCTAGTTTCAAGTCTTCTACAATACAGTATGAATTTCATATTGTAAGTTATGGTCTATTTAGCATCAAATAGACCACAAAGCAGATTTTGCTTAGTGTGATTGACATGTTGGTACCAGAGTACATGGCATCGCTCCTCCTCATTCCAAATATGGTCACTTTTGTTCACTGGTTGCAAAAAGACAAGATGGCTGGCTTATCGGCGCAGTGCAAGAAGATGATATCAGGCTTCGATGCTTTAGGTCTTTATGTGGGATTTGTTGACAATAAGAAACAAAATTAAAAAATTTTAGCACCCCCTCTCTGTCTGCAAAAATGTCACTGCGCTCCTGCATGTTGGTAAAAGTGTCTTTTTTTTCTCCCTCAGGTATTTCCATCCCTTACAGCTGCTCGTTGGGGCGACGGTGGTCACCTTGCTGTTCATGGGCTTTGTCTGGGTCGCCGAGAACCAAGCTCCCGTTCGCCGCTTCCGCAGAAACCATCCCACGATCTCTGTGTTGGCCATTCTCTTGGCCAGTTACCTCTTTGTGTCGGTGCTGGGAGGTGTGGCCGTGTTCCTGTTTGGGATTGCCTTCCCTGTACTGAGTAAGACAGGAACACACGCATACATAAACACATCGCACCACACCAAAGCAGGAACGCAAGTTTACTCTCCAAACATCAAATCAGATTTCATCAGCCCAGTTTTCATTGGCTTTTGCTTTGCAGTTGTTTCCATTGTTGCTCATCAATTTTGTAAAATAATTAATAAGTAAAAGTAGTGTTTCTTTCTCTGTTAGAGAAGAGAAACCACCTATACACATCCTTTCAGCCAGGTTCATGTCCTATGTGAAAAGAGGTTTAATTCAAAGGACATCTCTAATATAAACCTGGTTCTTACTGCAGTTGAGGTAAATGCAAATTTGAGAAATGATGGTAACTTGAGTAACCCTTATCGGCAGTAATAAACGACCATTTACCCCTCTGTGTCTGTCGCAGTGGTTCTGGTCCATGCATCGGTGAGGCTGCGCAGCCTGAAGAACAAGCTGGAGAACAAGCTGGAGAGCATCGGCCTGAAGAGGACACCCATGGGACTCCTGTTGGAGGCCCTGGGACAGGAACAGGAGGCCGGATCCTAGAGGGGAAAGAGGAAGAAGAGATGTCTGGCGGTTGATGAGATGGAGAATGGGGAAAGCAGAGGAAAACCAGGAGGGGAGGAGGAGATAATTACTACAGGGGAGGAGGAAGAAACGAAGGAGAGTCAGGAACAAATGAACTAACCGGATACCTGGGAAACGGACTGATGAAAAGGTTGGAAGTCATTGTGACAAACAAAATGATGGAATCATCACCGCCGACCTGCTTTTGCACTAGAAGCGCACATTGTGGTGTTTCATTTATGTCGACATGATACATTTCTGTGTGTGCTTTAAGTGTGCTGTTTTGTAGCCATCCGGGCATATTTCCAGTGAGCCCTGGTATCCTTAAGTATCTACACTTTGACTTGTGCTCTTTTTTAATTTATTTTTATGTTGTATTATTCTCACCTACAAGCAAAAAGTATTGGTCCTGTGCCAAGAGATGTGGTAATTGTAGTCGTACTCATGAGCCTTTTCATACTCTCCCTGTAAATATCAGTGATCGAATGACTTATTTAAAATGGTCCCATTCAGCAGAGCAGATGGAGGCGATGCCGAAACTATCAAATGAGTTCCTTTTAATCATTTAGTGAGTGACTTAAATACGATGCAGTTAGAAAGAAACAGGAGATATGAAGAACAAATCATAGTCTGAGACTCTTTGTCCAGCATAATAGTTGGTTGGTCCAGGACCAAAAGAAGGATATGTGAAGGAACCTCATGAGTCATTTCAGTTCTTCCCCCCACAGCGCTGCGTAAACAGCCCTCCACCGCTGCTCTCCCATGTGCTGGCAGTGAAGCTCCACTGGAGCAAATGAAGGACCTTGAACGGACCCCTAATTCCTTTTATGACTTAAATCCTTGTTACCATGGACAACCACTCGCCAAGTTTGTTGGTTGCTCTGCCAACACGTCTTCTTTTCCTTGTAATTCACTATCAGCCTTTAGCCACGCTGGCGATGCTGGTCAATCTTTCCACCAGTTGGGTCCCAACTGAAATATCTCCAGAAATATTGGATGGACTGAAATGGAATTTGGTTGCAGTAATGTTTGCTGCCCCGAGGGAGAAGCCTACTGAAGAGATCTGATCCTCTGACTTGTCCTCCATTACCATTAGTTCAGAGTTTTTTAATTGTCCAATGAAGAATGTCAACATGTAATAGATGGACTGGAAAAAAAACGAAAAAGTTTTGTAAGATCATCAGGCCGTGCTTTAGGAATATACTGACATGCAAAACTACAACGGTGAACATGCTGAACAATGTAGCTAACTAATGTTCAATATGTTAGCATTGTCATTGCACCATATTAGCGTTCTGGCGTTAGCTCAAAATAAAATGTTGGCATTGTGTGTTTTCTGCAAACCAGAATACGTTGAATGTTGATGTTCCTGACCTAAAAATGTGCTTCATATTAATATTTCGGCATACGCGTATGCCAACATGACCGCTAGTGTCGACTTTACTTATATGAAACTGCATTCTTAATGAAGGCAACGACACTACTTTTACGTTTCTTTTAGTAAAAGATTTTTAGTCGTACCCCTCCAACCCCCAACCTCATCTCGATCCAGTCCGTGAACCTTGACAAAATATATTTCCGAAAAGCCAAATGCGAATGTGATCAGGGAGAAAAAAAATATTCCCTCGAAAACTTTATTGACAATGCAGCTTCATGGAATGGGAAGGTCATTTTATTTGGAAACCAGGCTGAAATACAGCCCAGTGCCACTATCATGGTGGAAGACTTTTAATGTTGTTATTTATTAATTATTGTTTATACATAATAAATAGTGACTAAAGAGTCTACATTGACCACCAACAGCGTCCCAATGCTCCCTGCTTTGTAGACATTATGTAGAACTGCTGTTTTTTGAAGAAAGATTAAAAACGATACACCCTTGTGTTGTTTTTAGCTATGAACATTTAGAAGAAATTACTATTCATGAAGGGTTTATAGCTTATGATTTCAGAAAGCTGAGTGAAGGTATTTGACTAGTTTAACTTGTGTGCTACAGCTGCCGGTTGTGGGGATTATGCATTGTATTGCTTTGGTTGAACCAAACATAAAGACAAGTGTTCCTGTATGTGTAACATTTCTCTGCATTCCTGTATTACTTCAGTATTATTATTCAACAGAATATTTTGTGTTTAATGCAAGTTTGTGAAATTGCCTGCAAAAAAATGCTTTCACAACTCTAACATGGGCAAGCATTTATTAAGATGTGAGGATGCCGGCCTTTTTGTGTGTATTTTCCATTATTAATCATATTGCTGACGGTACACATTTTGTCTTTTATTTCCTAATTGTGCTTTCTGTGCCATTGTAGTTGTCCTGTGCTGTTATGCTTTCGACATTTAACTGTTGGACTCATCCAGAACACAGCAGGGATCATCTTTGGAAGTCCACAATCAGCCAAGGAGCTATCGCCCGTATTCCTGGATGGAATTACAATTAGTGTATTACATTTGATAAACCTTTTCATGCATCGTCAACATCTAATGGCCTGCAAAGGTTGCATGATCAATCACCCCAGTCAGATGCAGCATACCTGTTTGTGGCCTATGGAGGCAGGATTCTACAGACACCATTTTGAACGTCTGATGAAAAAGCTGTTGAACATATGTTTCATAACAGCCATAGATGCTTATCTATGTCTAAATGGCATCCATGCCCGCTACGACCGCATACACGGAGCTGCAGAAATGCTTCTGCATGAACTGAAAATTGTTAATGCTGAAGAAATAACCACAATGTATCATGACCTGATTGATGAGTATGGTGTCCAAAATGACTCTCTGGAGGGAATTCAAAAGAGATAATGTGTATAGTTTTTGTTGACATGCATAGATGATTGCTAAATATTCATGGGTCCGGTGTCTGGCTAATAAAACAGGCCCATCTTTAACTAATACATTTAAAGACATTCTAAACGGAGGTTGCATACCTTTAAAATTACAAACAGACTAAGGTACAAAGTTTTACATTAATACATTTAAGCAGCTCATTAGGCAGAATAAAATCACACATTTTTCAACACCAAATGAGACTAAAGCGTGTGTGGTGGAACGTTTTAACAGAACATACAAGACACGTATGTGGAGATATTTGTCTTCTGTTGTTATATATGTTGATGTGGTTCAAGATCTTGTTTCAGCACAATAACTCGATTCATGGATCTATAAAGATGGCTCCAGCAGAAGTCAATAGACACAGAGAAAATGGTCTTCAAGATGATCCCACGGAAGACTGTGAGTTTTAAATTTAGCTGAGGTGATACTGTTAGAATATCAAAACTAAACTTGGGACGGATCCTAAAATGTCTTGTATTGTGTTTTGTTGACAATGAGGGGTATAAAAGGAATCCTTTTAATTTTGAACACTATGACACAGAATATATGTGTATTTATGCAGATGGTCATTCATGTCCATCGAGACCATTCCAACCAACTCCAACCAATCAATTCTTTCGGAGAGGTCAATAGAGAATATTACTACATGATTCAGGCAACAGGCAGGCATTTAAAAGATAGATCGCTGGCAGTAATCCGAGGCGACTTTGGTAATGAGTACTCGCTATTTTGTTTTAATTTGGAACCTGATGAGGGGTGTTCAGGGAATGTATCATTAATTAAAACCGTAAATGTGCGATTGGTGGTACGCGTTTGAGTAGCGCCGCCCCCCTTATCTCATTATTTAGTTTTTGACTCAGTTATCGAAATATCAAATCAACAACAAGTAATGGTCGATAACTACTAAATGGCTATGAATACAATAGAGCTGACGAGTGTAGTGAGAACACAGATCTCTAATGGTACAAATTTCAGAGTAATTACCACACTACTACTACTATGGAAGACTATAGTAGTAGTAGTAGTGTCCTAGTGAAATGGTTGGGTTGGCCTGAGAGGTTTAATACATGGATCTCAGAAATATACATTATGAATGTGTGATAAAACAGGAGTGAATGTGGACATAGTATTAAAAAAAAGGAAAAACTGTGAACAGAATTTCAGTTTAAATAATTTGAGTCTCTTTTGTCCATCAGTATAAGTTGTACAAATATCCGTTGATGTTGGTTGTAAACACACACCCTTCTGATAAACATGGAGAGCGTTGGTTGGCTATTTATATCAACAAACAAAAGCATGTTTTTTTGTGATAGTTTTGGGAACCCTCCTCATTGTACCCTTTTCCCTGACGGACTAGCTAATTTTCTCAATAATTGAAAATATATCTTATTCTAGGAAACAGGTTCACAATAGCATTGCTACAACCTGTGGGCAACACTGTGTGCTTTTTCTATGTCATATACGAAAAGGAATGTCTTATGAGCAACTAGCCATGTACAGAGATAATTTAGTTAATGTGTACAAAGGTATGTTTTTTTGTAAGCAACATAAACCCCTCTGTGTGATTTGGAGATACTTGTTTCATGTGTAGAATGTGCTAAAGTAATGTAATGCAATGTGATGTGGCAATGATACGAATAAAAACATGTAAACCAATTTAATCGACAATAATCATTCATTTATTATCACATAACACACAAGATCGTCATCATCAAGAGAGAATAAATTTTTAAAAAAAAACACATTCATCGTGTCACATATACGATAATAGTGTCACGGTAAATAAAAATACACAACCAATACATTGAATGTGCAATCCATAGTGTCATAGAAAACACACAAGTAATACATTCAATGTGTCAGAGAGAATAGAAAAAAAAACATTCACTAATGGTTGTGTGTGTATGTGTGTGTGTGTGTGTGTGTGTGTGTGTGTGTGTGTGTGTGTGTGTGTGTGTGTGTGTAGAAACAAAACAAAAACAAAACACACTGTCTAGCACTATATTACAAGTTACCAGTTCTGCGCATGAGTTGTGCAATGTCCTTCTGTGTGAACATATGCTCCTGTATGTATTCATCACTGATGGCCTGTGACCGACAGAGACCTTCGACCGACTCGGTTAGCTGGCCAATGGTAGCCTACCCCGCAATCCAGCAATTTTACGGCACCTCTGACAATCACGGTCAACATCTGTATCTTGGGCATGAGACTCAGCACCTTCTAACGACAACCCCCCTTCACTCGCTTGCGCGCCAGCAGTCGTATTAGCAGCCTTAGCCACATTAGCATCATCATCAACAACATTAGCAGCATTAGCCACACTAGCATTATCACCAGCAACAACATTAGCAGCAGAATTAGCATCATCGGTAGCATCTGCAACATGAGTCTTAACCGCCATGCTAGTAGTCACTACTACATCTGATGTTTGATATTCTGTCACAAGGTGCACAGCGTCAGGTAGCCACTGTCGCCTCTCCTCCTCATGGTCAATGTCAATAACAGATGATTTTGTAGTCACAACTACTGGATTATTCACTGGGTTGGGAATGGAATGTAATTCAAACATCAGATTACGCTGACTCTGAAGCACTGCTTGCATGCACGGTATGAACTCTGTAGTCACAACTACTGGATTATTCTCTTGGTTGACCATGGCACGTAACATAAACAGAGGATTGCGCTGCTTCCGAAGCTCTGCTTTTATACGCAGTTTAACAGCATCTTTGTCATGATCACTAGGGTAATCATGCTCATTACTACTAAATGCCTGCTCTATACTGTGTCGTAACACTTTACCAGGAGGAGCCATGCTTGCACACTACTGTGTTTTTGTGTATGTGGAAACAAAACAAAACACACCACAAAGGGCTCAGCCTCTAGGCAGCCCTTTGCGATCCAATCATTACATAGAGCTGCGACTTCTTGCGACAACCCCCCTTCACTAGCTTGTGCGGCAGCTTCTTCACACCTTTGGGACGGCGAGAGAGAGAAATGAGATGAGAAAGATGAGAAGAGAGAGAGCTGACGTTAAAAAAGGAAAGAATTCACGATATAATAATAATAAAACAAAATCTTATTTCGGTACGTGGGTACGTACGTTCGGTACGTATTTCGTTTGTGGGCCAGTGGTAAGTATATTTACTCAAGTGATGCATTATTTTAAAAGTACTATTTTGAGGTACTTCCATTTTCTGTTACTTCACATTTTGTGGTTCCCGTCGGGTTTGGCCTGTGACCCCGGTCGGGCCCCTTCAGACGTCTATATGACCTGCAGTTCCACTAAAGAGACATTTCATGTGTTATGAATCTCATAATGTCACATAGAAATCAAATATCAGTCATCATCATGTTCACATGAACTATTTTATATTTCTTTCACTCCTCTAAAGAGCCTTTATCTGTCAGCGACTGCTCTCCTTTTACGTTCCAACAAGAGCTCTCTGATCTTCCTCTGCCACGTCTCAAAGTAGTTCCGCGTTCTGCTTCTACGACCCCCGAACTGAACAGTAAACTCCCTTGGAATTGTTAAAAAGGAAATTAAATACCCATCTTTATAATTTTGATTTTAATTGGGTTTCACTTTGCTGTTACCATTGTATTGTGGTCCAACAGTTTTACTTTTTTTCCTGTGACTATTGCTTTCGCTTGTTACTGTACGTCTTTGGATGAAATGTTTTATGAAGTTATTATACTATAATAAAAACACCATCCGAAACATTAAGTATTATTATGAAAAACCTAAATATTATTATCATTAATAATAATAATAATAATAATAATACATTTAATACATATAATAACCGATAATACATATTATGTAATGGAGTGATACTGGTACTTTGAGTACTTTGAGTACTTAGAGTACTGAATACCTCCTCCACCCCATAAATAGATCGCACATTATTTCTTAATCAAACACTCACACGGACTCCGCCCAACGCGCACAATCAAAACGCACGCGCACCGCGTGTTTGTGTGTGTGTGTGTGTGTGTGTGTATGTTTGTGTGTGTGTGTGTGTGTGTGTGTGTGTGTGTGTGTGTGTGTGTGTGTGTGTGTGTGTGTGTGTGTGTGTTTGTGTTTTGTTTTTGTTTCCAGGGAGGAGCGCTGCCACGTCATCAGTGGGTGTCGCTTTATATAGCCCCGCCCTCTCTGCAGGACGGGAGAACAGACTGAAACAGAGTACAACACGCGCTGCTGAGCACTCTGAGCTGGTAAGACGAATTCATATAAGATTCTTATACTATTATGCAATACTGTGAGCTTGACGTCTCAGCTAGTCTCGTGACCAAGTGTGTTTACTATCAGCAGTGCGTTTTGTTGTTGTTTTTTCTTCATATTTTGTCAATACGTTGCGTGTTATTATTTCTGAAGCTTCCTTGTCATAAATAGGTGATCAGTATCAGGGATGGAAAACGATGTGTAACCTGTTGCTCCGGCTCATAAAGCTTGATCTCCTTCAATTTCGCAAGCGGGGACATGATCACCATATAATATAACTGGAAAAACATTTAATTTACATCACAGCCTAAAATCAATGCACGCATGTGTGCGACAGTAATATGTGAACCTCTGCTTTACTCTAGTATTTTCATCTTCTGCTGCTTTTACTCCACTGCAAAACAACAGAGATGATTGTACTTTTACTCCACTATACCTATCTCACAGCTCCAATAACTTTACGTTCATGTTACATACAACACAATGACCTCATAACATATGGTGTATTGTTACTGATTATTCAAATTCACTTAATTTTAACTTCACCTCCTCCAACTTAAAAAAAAAAACATGTTACTGACAAGTGAATGTACCTGTAATACTACTAATAATGAACAGTACAACAGACACAGGGGCCACTTTTATTCAATATGAATACTTTTACTTTGAAGTAGATTTTACTCCTATACATAAGTTATTTGAGTAACATGAATATTTCCACATTCGGCCTATGAAACAACTGTCAAATTAAAGGGCATGCTATAGTTTATATGTCCGTGTGAGCGGACTCAAAGGTCAGGACCCAGGAAAGAGTTTTACATTAATAGAACATACAATTGAATAAAACTTGTTTCCCAAGATGGAAAATTGTCCTCATCAATTCGTCCACTGGCAAAAACTGACAGAAATAGAAACCCAATACACACAATGTGAGCAGACAAAAACAACATAAAAGTCTTATGATCAAGCCTGGGGTACAGATGTTATTCTCTACCCTAATTTCCCCTCGACCACACTCTAAAAGAGTATACTTGACTGGAGCACACTCCACTGAACTATGCATATTTGAGTATTAGTTATTTTTTTAAACCCTCAGGTCTTAAAGTGGTGCTAAAAAGTTCCAGTCAGCTGTTCCACTGCAGCCTCAGATCACATTAGCACGAAGGGAGGGAGGAGACCGGGAGAGGGGGTTTTCCAGGCAAACACTGGCAATTACATCATGCAGTTGCAGTGAGTAAACCAATGCAGTGTGTGGCAGGCAGGTGGTTGCCCAACCCTTTCTAGAAGTAGCTCGAAGTTACTCAGAGAGAGAGAGAGCGGCGATACCGCCCCGTCTGTCTGTCTTATCTCCTCACACAAACTGTCATACCTCTTAACTGCTGCCACTCTGCTGACCAGGCCACACTGACAATGGAAGATTACCTCTGATAACTGCAGTGTCGTTATTATTATCACGGGCACACCTCTTATTGTGCTGTATTGTGTAAGCAACTACAAATGTGCAGGCCGGTAGAGTATCGCTGTGTTGTGTGGCTAAATGAGAAACAATGGGACACCAAACAAACAAAACCGTTTAAGAAACCAGCGGCGATGTGTGCAGATGATTGGCTCGAATCTGTTGTCATACAATCCAGCCCCCCCAAAAAAATCTAAATTAGACTCGTAGCTGAGTGGCAGGTCGATGCCCTTAGCAGTATGTGTGCTCGTAGTTCCGTTAGCTATTCGGTAAACACAC
Organism: Clinocottus analis; assembly: GCF_023055335.1. Taxonomy (NCBI): domain Eukaryota; kingdom Metazoa; phylum Chordata; class Actinopteri; order Perciformes; family Cottidae; genus Clinocottus; species Clinocottus analis. The sequence continues at coordinate 546,231 of NW_027175887.1, forward strand.
CGTTCGAAAAACGTACGTCCATGGGATCCAGCTGCAGCAGAAATTGCAAGTTCAGCTGCGAACAGACACTGCAATACTCACTCAGTCACTCACTCACTCACTCACTCAATCAAAGCGCACCATCCGCTAGGTGGAGATAAGTAACCGATCAATGCAGCTGTAGACCTGCAACTCCCGTGTTCTACGAGTCCTATGTTCTAAATTAATCTGTTCTCTTTCATTATCAGGAAAAAGGAAGTCTTCCGTGAAGAACAACAAGGATTTGTTTTGGTGGACTTGAAGAAGTTTCACTGTCAATCATCGTTTCTAGATATTTGGATCCCGATCAGTGGTGGTGAGAGAAGAGTTGCGCCTTTTACACTGAGCAGCTCCAGCATAGCCGTGAATCCGTCTTGCTTACGGGTACATTATCAAGTCTTCCCAACCAGAGCAATTGTATATTAGAATTAAAGATAGGGGACATAAAGAATTTCCCAACCAGGTTATTTAGGGTACCAAGGTCTTTGGACCCAGAGGTCTTTTTCTTTCGAACCCTTTGCCCATCACCGACAAACCAAAAATGCTGCACCTGAAGAAATACTTCACGGAGGGCCTCATTCAGATGGCCATCATGCTCAGCCTGTGCGGGGTGAGGGTAGACGTGGGACTGGAGCCTGATCTGTCTCCATTGTGGCAAGAGATGATCTTGGGTCCGACCTCGACGTTGACCCAGACGCGGTTCCACAACCTCCGCAACCGCCTGGGGGCCGAGCAAGACCTGCACCCGAAGAGCGTGGACCTGGATGGCTTCTTTACAACGCGAAGGCTGCTAGGCTGGGTCCGCTCTCTGGACAGACTACAGGTGGGGAAACATCTAAACGGTCTCATTGAGATGGAATTAGAATTTGATGGTGCTAATCGTAATAACATTTACAGTCATTACTTAACAGAAGCTCCTACCAATCCCCTATCTCATCATACCTTTTCCACAGGTCCCTCAAGCAGAAGTGGAGACATGGCTGGTCCAGCGGGAGCCGGATCCTCTTCCTATGGTTTGTCCAGACCTACTGGAAAGAGCCCCTGCTAGGGTAGAAAGAGACCGCACTGCCCAGCCTGTGGAATCCAGAGCTCGTCTTGGTACCTTGCAGGAAGAAGAGGAGGAGGAGGATAAAGAGGTAAATCAGTTTAATTTACTCAGATGAACAATAGTTAGGATTTGTGTATTAGCTACTAGTAGCTACTTTAGTTTCTATACTGATAGTTAGTTCATCGGTATAGGAACCTTTATATTTTAAAATGTAAATATATATTTGAATCCAACAAGAAGAAATCTTCAGGCAGAAATGGTTTTGTAGAAAGGTCTTCAGAGCTCAGTTCAGGTAGGGTCGCCATGGTTATATATATACCACATATCAGCAATCTCGATTGACCCTTGTTCTTGCACCGTTGACAGGTTTCACAAGACACCGTTAGGACAACAGTTGTTGCCTTTCAGTTTATGAAAGTTTGTTTCCAGCTAATAGTCTGCTTGAAACAAACAAGTTTCTACGAGAAGAAAGTTAGTTCCAAGTTAATCTTTTAACAAGAGCTCATGTGTAGTCCGATTAAGTCAACAACTTATTTATATATTATAGTTTCCACAGCCAAAATGTAGACACCCCCAAATTGTGTTAGAAGTCTACTGACCCACCCACATGCCACTGAAGTAGCAGTTTAAAAATGTATTTTTAAATCATATACATTGTTGTGGGACAACAATGCTGTTTTGTTACGTTTTGGCTGAATGTGACGTCATGTAAGACAGTGAGTCAGCGCTAGATGAGTCAGCAGGAAACCTCACCTAACCACGGCCAGGAAAATGAAGCAATACAATCCGCACAGTTGAAATACAGTAGCAACACCCTGATGGAGAGAATACATCTTTAAAGAAGCACACATAAAGTCTCAGACGGTTACAGTCAGTCCTTGTGCACTCACCTCAGTAACCTGATTACTGCTGGTTGTATGCAGCAACCTACTTCCTTCCCATTAAATCCATTAAGTGTGCACTATATTTAGAATGTTTACAGTCTATGTTTCCAATAACTAAAGCCGTTTTCTATTTTGCATAAACAATGAATGAATGAGTGAGAATATTAAAATACATGTATCCTCATTCAGGAGACGTTGTCAAGTACTAACAAGACAACACAGAGTTTCTCTCACCGCTCTCATAGTGTCTTTTTTGTTTGCCGTTGGTACTATGGGAAGCTAAAAAAGCTATAAAAAAAATAGAGATATCTTTCTCAGGAGACGGTGGAGAACCAAAACAGAGCAAAACAAGAGTGAATACCGGGCCTGAAGAGGCTCAAAATACACTATTTCCACTGCTTTCAAAGACACCTAAAGTATCCGTTCATGTCAGGGTTTGTGAACAACATCATTATGTTAAGCAATGAGCTTTAAAGGTGCCAGTAGGAAGCTCTGACTTTGTGTTCCAGCCTGCATGAACTTCTGCCGTGAGATCCATTTATTAATGGCAACACCTCAGACAAGCACGGTCAAGCTTTGGCCCATGAGACAGACTTAAACACATTCATTACCTGTCAGACACAGACATGTTGAAACAGAATGTAATCTGTAGGGCACATCGTGCACCGAGAGGTGTCTAAAATAGCGAAGAGGGCAGATCTGGCCGGCCCATTCTCACCCACAACTCTCCAATAGAGGCTTAGTCATTGGCCCCCAAGCTTCAAATTATGCGCTCCCGGTACCCTCATAGCTTTAGTTTTGTACATGTGTTAATAATGCTCATTATATGAATGCTGTAATCTTGCCCCCAAATTTTTTTTCTAATAACTGAAACTGAGGGATTTATACTTGGATGTTACTTAAGAGGCTCAGTGATTATGATTCTCAAAAGGTGTGGGTGGATGCAAAGAAAGGTGGCGTCATTTTCAAGAAGTTTCCTCACCGTTATTTATTTATGATCTTAGTACGCCGTGATGAAACACACACACACACACACACACACACACACACACACACAGACACAGACACAGACGAATATAAATAGCCCACAGAACGTGTCCACACACTGGGTCACAGGGTCATGTGCAGCAGTTAATCAGGGTTCCAGTATCAGAGTAACGGGCTGAGAGAACACTGTTTGAGTGCGTTTACTTCAAAGTACTCTCATTTAATCTGAATTCTGTGGCACTTTGTCATGGATTACGTCTCTGCGCTTAACACGAGCTAAAGAGAGCTTAAAGTTATGTTCTACGATGTATAAAACACAAAAGTAAATATACCTTATGTGAATTTGGGCACTTTTACGTGTCTTACAGAAAGGCGGTTGTAACAGGTGGATGATTGAGACCACAAAACGGCATCATGCCGACTCGTCCGCCTTAACGTCCTCGCTGTGTACGCTCGCGCAGCCGCTTAAGTTTGTTTATAGCCTCACGTCAGCTTTTTGCTTCTGCTAAATGCATTTGCGCTTCAAAACCCATAAATGTTGTGTTTGTTTGTAAAGATTTTCTTCATGAACCGAACATTTACAGGTCATACACTTAGCTCTAATGGAAAAATCAGTGCAAGGCTAAATTCTGCAGTTGGCCTATAAATGTTCATCATTGCTGCAGGACTTTATTAGACGTGTCCAAGAGCAGGAAGATTTCCATGAATCCATGGTTTGGTACGGATTTGGTGCGTCTAGTAAATTGTAGTTTTAAAGAGGTAGTTTTTACAACAGTGTGTGATAGGAAACAAGAGTCAAAGAATATGATTTAATGCAAACTAAAGTCATTTAAAGTATGACTTAAATTATTGATAATATTAGCAAATTGGTCCAGTTATGGAATTATTGATTGATGGTATTATTACGGTATTATTGCCATTAATAAGTCAAAGTAAGTCACATCTGATCATTTTATATCGGACTAACACCTGCTGCTTTAGTAGAAGTTGCTGTGCTTGAAAGGGGGAGATTCAATTAATTCAGTCTGACATGGATAGAGAAATACTTTATACTTCATTTATCTTTATTGTCTTTTTTCTGTTTTTGTTTCCACAAAACAACAAAGATGCACACACCCTGCTGCTTTGTGTAAATCTGCTCCCACGTACTGAGTCACTTTATTAACCCTTGTGGTTAATGAAGTTAATTTGTTTGTACCTGAATTTGTATAAAGAATACTTTTCTGTAGAGAATTTAAGAAAAAATAGTGTTAAAGCAGGGAGGGAAAATAGAAAAAAAGCATTTCAGCGTGTTATTGGGATCTAAAGCTGACATGACATTAGAAACTTAGGTACAAACTTGATAGAACGCATAGAGCTCTACGAAAACACGCCGGACCGTCACACTTCTTTCCGCCAATCTGAAAGCGAAGGCAACTTTGCTTTTGAATCCTCCTTGTATATCAAATGGAAAGTACACACACACGCAGGCTCGCGCGCACACACACACACACACACACACACACACACACACACACACACACACACACACACACACACACACACCCCTACACACACACACACACACACACACACACACACACACACACACACACACACACACACACACACACACACACACCCCTACACACGCACACACACACACACCTACACGCACACACACACACACACACACACACACACACACACACACACACACACACACACACACAGTACTTTTATTAACTTGTGGCAGACTAGCTTGTTTTGAAACATGATCGCTGTCCATCGCGACCTGACACACACACTCTCATGTCCCTTCAGTTGTGCAATACCTCCTGTTTACTACACACACACACACACACACACACACACGCACACACACACACACACACACACACACACACACACACACACACACACACACACACACACACACACACACACACACACACACAGAGAAAACAAAAGCAAAATAGAGTGTTGTTAATATGGAGTCACCTGAAAATGAAAAAGGAAATTGTTTCACCGTAGCGAGGCCATTGATGACTGCAATGGGAGGGGGTCAAATGATTTCAGATATTACAGTGTTATACAATAGCACCGATGGCCAATTGAAATGAATGGGGATAGTGGTTTTCAAACTCCAAATTGCTTCAAAGTAATGAAATATACAATAAATTGGGGAGAAAGGTAGGCTTGGATAATAGTGGACTTATTAGACATGACTCTTAACACAAATGTTGAAAGTTTGGCGTAAATAAGGGCTCAAAGCAGTGAATAGTTATAGCTAAATATTAAGGTTGTATTGTTTACCCGGTGTTATTGTCATACGTTGTGTGACAGCTGACGCGCTGAAGCTAAATGATGATAAGCAATATAAAGCATGCGCAACATTATACAGTGACATGTAAAAGTTATTTATTGATCAGTAACCGATGTGCCGAATTAAGTGTCCTGACACAGAGGATGTCATATGTGTACAGATTATGGCAAATTTGTGATTTCTGAGCTATACTAAACAAATTGAATTGAACATCCCAGCGTGATTCAAACTTGGGCTCTCAACTGTACTCAGCGTGAAGCGTGTGGTATGTGCCTGACCCATTTATGTTCAAAGCTACATACATGTCCTCGCTGGCCAGCTGTTGAGGTTCTCTGGGTTTGTCTGTAAGCCCCCAGCCAAGTCAGGAGAATGTTAAAGCTATTCTGAGCCCGGCTTTCTGTCTCTGGGTAGAACAGGAGACTTTATGTTCTGTACAGGCTGGCAGTATAGAGCACAGCAGCATTATACTCTTTCAGTGGGGAGGGTGTTTTGCGTTTCTCATTACTAGTTAAAAGCATCTGCCAAAGGCGTGTTAGAAAGACAAATGGTGAAGGGTCAACATTTTTTCCTTTCTTTAAATGTAACATTAACAAGAAAGGCTCTATATAAAAAATACCGCATAGTAAAATGTGATCTTAATCAAGTCTCAGTCAACGCCAACACAACATGTCACATGAGGCCGCGACACTGGCACGTTGTCAAAGCCTCATGGGAGCTGTAGTTGTTGAATACAAATAACTGTTATTGTACATTATGGCTAAATATTTATAACAATTAACATTTAGGTTATGTACTGAACTACTAAAATCAATAAATTGCTGCTTTAAAATAACGCGTCATGAAACTGAGATGTGTAGTGGTTATTACATCTGTTTTACACACAGTATGTCCTGGGTTCAGAACCCAGTGTAACCAGTAAGTTAGGACAGCAAGCTGGCTGAAGAAGACATTACAGTACTCAACGGGATGTGTTTAAAGGAACTTGGCAGAGTTTTCACAATCCCTATGCAGCTGCTCTAACTTGTTCGCTCTTCCTTTTTGTCTCTGCAACCAGGAGGAAACGCATCATGTATGCCATCACAGTGGTGCTCTGGAGGAGCCAGGAGAGGAAGAGGAGGAGGAACACTTGGGTAGCAGGACAGAGGAAAGAAGAGGTGTTTCCTACAGCCGTGCTAACAGAGAGCCAACTCAGAATGAAGTAGACCAGGTAAGATGTAGTAAAACTCTGTTTTAATCAAATATGAAATAGTTTTGATGAAGCTTGGAGCCAGTTAGTTTAGAATTAGGTGTTAAAAACAGGTGAAAACAGAACCTCTATCGGAAGGAGAAACAAATGAATCCATACAGTAACTTAAAGCTCCCTAATTTGCGCAACATTTTTTATAACAGCCTAAAACTCTTGCTAAATTCAATATTCACTTCAGCATGTGAGCACCGTTGGCGCTGTTCGCACCGTAAGCCTCCAGCTCAGTCGACGTTAAGAGGCAATAGAAATGTGTCCACACTCTTATTCTTATGTAGCACCTTTTTTAAAAGAATGCTTGTATGATGTGTTGTTCGGCATCGCCTGCTGTCTGTGTGAACGCGCTCATATAAACGTGCAGATTAAGCGCACAAAAACGACACCTCCCGGTGTTTAAAGGCCTTAAATGGGTGCAACATTTCATCGGTTTCTCATTCATGGTGTTGCACTCTGGCATACACACAAAAGGTGAGGAAAGTTGTTTTGTGAAGGTTAAAATAAAGAGAGCTTCACAGTGACTGACTGCATCTCTATACCCAAGTTCCTGAGGACCAATATTGACCTGAATGTGTAATGACCATTTCAGAATTTTTGTTTTGACATTTATAAAATTAACTAACATTGCACAGAAATGTGAAGAGGTTACGGTGTCGATGTTAAGTCAAAGTAGATGTTGATTCGTTCTGTTTTGTAATACCGCGTGTACCTTGAGAGTCTGTCCAACATGGGAGGACGAAGAAGCAGGCTGCCGTGAAGGCCCGTTCATAATAAATCCATGGTCAGTGTGCGTTTTGATAATTTCCTTATTAAATTGAATCCAAAATTGAAAAGAGAAGAAAAAATAAAAAGATTTCTATTTTTATCCTCACCCCCACCAACAGACTACTTAGCCAGGAGACGGGTCACCAGTTAACAATTAGCCGTGGCATCTAGTATTCAGCCAGCGCCGCGAGTCCCAGCAGGATGAGCCGGGAGTCGTTGCGGCCCCCCAGCATCAGACTCCCGGCGCTGGCTGAATTCTGGTTAGAACAGACCTCTAACTGAAGGTCTGTCTCCTGCAGCTGCATCAGTCACACTTATAATCTGAGCTCGATGCTTCATTTTCAAATGCAGGATGCTGCCGGCTGAGTAGAATTTGCAAAGCAGTGGAGACTGTTACATGCAGCTTTTAAATGGTGTGTGTGCGTGTGTGTTAGATCCAATAGACAATTTGCTTATTTCATGTAATTTTCAGACCGTATTTCATACTGGCATTTAAACATCAAATATGGATCGTGTATTATGTTGCTATCCATCTTTTTTTCTGGCAGAAAAATGATTCTGCAACCAGAATCAACTTTTTCACACAACACTTTAGGTCAGAGGTTAGCAGTGTCTGACTGGATTCAGGGAAAATGGAAACACATCGAGATTTCTTGAAAAAAAGAAAGAAAAAGAAACATGGATAACGGAGACCGAGAAAGATGCACAACACAGAGGTTACTTTTTCCTCTCAAAATGCTTTCATATTCATTAAGATGGAATGTTTCTCAGCAATCCCTTTTTAAATTTCACAATTTACACAAGTGTGGATAGAAAAGTATCCTGCGACGCATCTCGGACCATTAGCATTTAGGACCTTCGATATGTTACCCATTTGACCCACTTAAGGCCTTTATACACATGTTTTTTGTGTGCGATTAATTTACTTTACTTTCACACTTTAAGCAGAGAAAAAGCAGCATCATTTTAGCTTTTTGGTCAATTTTTCTCCACTTTTGCCACGCGAATAAAGGTATCAACAATTCAAATTGTTCGAACGAACATATTTAATAATGAGACTGTAGTTTACAACAACACAGAGCACCGCTGGTTCAAAGAAAGACCATAAACTGAATTTCTCCGTTCAACCTTGGAGAAGCGGTATAAACCTGATCCACTCTTTCCCTTCTCGACATGTTATATTATATATAGCTGTCGCTTTTATCCAAAGAGACTTTCATTTTCGCTTTGTACACTGTAGCCACAGCAACGGGAAGCAATTTGGGGTTAAGTGTTTTGCTCAAGGACACATCGGCTTGGATTAGCAGAGCCAGGGTTCGAACCAGATTGAAGGACTGGAACGCTAACCAGTGAGCCCCCGTCGCCTATATTGCATTGTTTACCAATGAGAACTATAATTCACTCAGAGCATTTAGCCAAAAGGAAACTCAATAAATAGTGGACAGGTGCTTCAGCAAAACAACAACTTACCTCAAACACACTGCGAGAGGCTGCTCTGGGTCAATAGGATCCTTGTAGATGGTAATTGGCCTACACAAATCAGTTTGAACCTTTCATTAAAAAAGTGTTGTAAGTGTTTCAAATTCGCATTACAGCCAATATGAATGGTTTGGATGGGAAATACTTGCGAGTAATATAAATATTTTTGAATTTCAGATTTTGGTGTTTTTGTTCATCTCGTGTAAAGGCCTTTACTTGTCCCTCAGTTACATGATGTGGGTGGCAGAAGGGGACATCTGGAGTGTCAGCCACCAGGCAGGGAGCCCCTGCTGTCCCATATCACCCCCACTGGTAACCCTTCCTTGGACTTGGAGCTCCACTGGCAGGACCTGTTGGCCATCATGGACCTTGAGGTGACTGGGAGAATTAAGGAAGACTAATTTCCATTTAGCAAAATAGATTTAGGTTTAATGAGGAGATGAAGAAGCCAAGATATTAGGGCTGCAACTAACGATTATTTTATTAATAGATTAATCGTTTGATTATTTTTTCGATTAATCAATTAATTGTATAAAAACAATTCTCAAAAAGCTTTATTTTGCAACTTTGTATTACAAAAACTGAGTGCAAACAATCTTAACAATAAAGAATTTTTATAAAAAAATAGAGAAATACAAATCAAAAAACTTAACAGGAACGTCGGAATTTGTTCTCTACACTCACAGACGCACACAGACGCTCATACAGACACACACAGATGCTCATACAGACACACACAATCACAGATGCTCATACACACACTCACAGGCGCATACACTCACAGACGCACAGGCGCGAACACACACTGCACTTTACCTAAACAAAAGTTATTAATTAAATATCAAACCACAAATCCAAGCAGCACTTCCGGACTGTTGAATTATGGCGGCAAGATAATGTCATAAATATTGAGCGCAAATGAGCTCCACGCGTTCACAAATGAGCTCCGTAAATCAATCAGTTCAAAGCTTAAAGAACAAGCAGGTTTTGCTCGCTTGAGAGGGACTTCTGCTCGCAGAGTGATGTAAAAGCGCTCGTCAAAATAAATTACACAACTGTTAGATTTACGGAGCTCATTTGTGCACGGGTGGAGCTCATTTGCGCTTTATGATATTATCTTGCCAGCATATTGAACGCAGGTCGACGTTCTGCACCTCGGGGGAGATATTTACACATTGTTTCTATTGAAGCCCCCGTGGTATTTTAAAACAAAGAAACATTTCCATAACACGTGAAAATTCGTTTCCAACTTTTTTAATAATCGATTTTTATCGATTTGATCGATTCGTTGTTGCAGCCCTACAAGATACAATAAATTGAGATACATTTTTTTCCTTCATCTCCAGAACACAGATGTTGACATGATGACTTCATTTGACGAGATCCAAAATTCAAGAGCAACTGAGACCTTTCAGGGTGTTGGGTCTGAAGCTCTGCCCCAAAATTGTTACAACCATGATAACAGCGTAACAGAGGCTGAGCATGAGGTCGTTTTATTGGAGACCCCCCTGCAGCACGGTAATTCATTTCAGTAGATGTTTGTTGTAAGGTTTCATGGACAGTATCTTTAACAACAAAAATTAAGCTTAATGTTTGATTCTTGACCTTGGAAGCAGCAGACGGACAATACAATTGTCAACAAAATGGCCATTTTTCTTCTTCAACGGATTGAGTTGATCAATTGTTAAGGATATGATGGCCAAGACCACAACTAAACCATCTTCAAGTCAATTCATTAACTCCATCTGTTGGTAGGGCTGAAAGCCTTAGAACAAAGTAAGTTGGACTGTTTGTTGAGAATTTAAAAGAGCTTTATACAACATTGAATATTGTATAAAGCTCCTTTAAATGTGCAGACAATTCTGGCCCAGACTCTGAATGTTGAACATTCAGAGTCTAGGCCAGCATTTGGATCTCTTACTATTGCTCTTTAAAGGTGCAAGATACAAGATTGGGAGCATTTTGGTTGCCTCTCAATGGCTTTTAACATTGCAAAGGTGACTGGGACAAACAACAGTAAAAGTGCTAACAGAGGTTACAGTGTTTACCTGAGGGGGAACAAGAGGGTGGGTACTACGCTTGCCAGACAACGTTGTCTGTCAAAATTTGTCAAAAACCATAACAATCTTGTTTCCTGAATGTTCCAAAAATAACTGTAGCAAAGGCTCAATTGCACATCGTACAACTCTTAACATTTTGCAAAACCTGCCTATTCTTTGTCTCTAGGTTTGTTGGGGCCTCCAAGACTGTCACAGCAAGAGCCAGCCTTGCTTCCCCTCAGACCCAGTGCAGAGTTGGATGACCACATTTCAGCAAGGGAGACTTTGAAAAACTCTAACATGAATTCCTCGCATAGTCTTCCAGACCACACACATCTGCTTGCCCAAGATCCTTCAGAAGATTTCTACATGGGACTAAATGCAGATGATAACTTGAGTACCCTTAACCTAAATCTGCTAACACAAGGTCTTGTAGATACAATGGAATGCAGTACGTGTTCACAGTATGCTCTCCATCACGACAACCATCATAGCTTTGATGATAACTTTCATTTACCTGACTTGACACCTTCCAGTTTCACCCCATCTTCTGAGGGGAATGATATAACTGAAGACCCCCTGACATCCCTCTCCGGTTTCTTTCTGGTGGACGAAGAGCAGGATGTCGATGATGAAGATGGTCTCTCTAGCCCACTTTGTGACCTCCTCGAGGATGATCTCATCTTGGATGAGATGAGATTGTTGGACCTGGCTTTGGATGAAGGATTCAGCTCTGAATTGGCAGCCAAGCTGGAAGAGGAGGGTTTTCTTGGGAGTGAAATTAGCCAACAGGAAACTGGGTGGGATGTTGACCACTCAGGCTCTGACGTTACGGTCACAAAAGATCAGGGTCAACCAAGAAGACATCAGCAAGGTGGGGAGTCAGTCAAACTATTTCTGACAAAATGTGCAATTAACTTTCCGTTAGGAGCATACTAATGCTGCATTCAAGTATGTAATATACAAGTCTAGACTGTACGTTGACTTTTCCTTGTTTCCTCTTCCTAGACGGCGCAGATGAGGCAGACTCAGACTCTGGTCTTTCTCTGGACTTCAGTCGCAGATCTGCTTCTCCATGTGCTTCTGAGGCGTCCTCATATTCCTCTTCCTCAACCTCAACCTCCTCTTCATCTTGTATGTCGGCTGTGGGAAGTCCCTTGTCTGAAGACGAGGACAAAGACACTGAGGAAGGATTAGTTGATTCAGATATGGAGGTGACCATAAAGCAGGAGAAGATGGAAGATGAGGAGATAGGGGCAGTTGGAGGAGGTTACCCTGAAGATATTAAGAAACCCTTCCCTCCCAACTATAGAGATCACAAGCTGTATAATGGATTTCCTTGGCTAGAGTATATCGGTCACGATCACTCATACAACCAGCCCTGGTCATCTGCCTCCTCTCCATCCCATGGCAAGATGTCAACCAAATCCTCCTTGCGACATGACGATGCCAAGCCTTACCACCGCTCCTCTCCCAGACACATCTCCGAGACAAAAATGTGGAGCCGGGATGAACGGCGTGCACAAGCCCGCAAGATCCCTTTCTCCAATGAGCTGATTGTTAATCTACCAGTGGAGGAGTTTAATGACCTACTGGCCAGTTACCAGCTCAGTGAGGAGCAGCTTGCACTTATCAGGGACATTCGACGCCGAGGTAAGAACAAAATTGCAGCCCAGAACTGCAGGAAGCGGAAACTTGGCGTGGTGTACGAACTGGAAGACAATGTGACAAGTTTGAGACGACACCGTTCGCGCCTGCTTCGAGAGAAACAGGAAGCACTGAGAAACTTGGAGGAAATGAAGAGCCAACTGGGCATGTTGTACCAGGATGTCTTTTCCAGGCTGAGAGACGAGGAGGGGATGCCGTTAAATGCTATGGAGTACCTGCTTAATTTTGATTCCAATGGCAGCGTCTCGGTAGCTTCACGCCAACAAAGGGCGGTGCTGCCACTGAGAAAACCCAGCAAGAAACAGAGAGACAAGAAGAAGTGAGGAGTTGGACAAGCCAGACATATTCTGGCTTCAGAAGCTTTGGGCAGTGACAGAAGTGTGATCTCACCACAAAGAAAGCTGAATATACTGATGCGGTGGTAAATGAAGGAACACAGGAATTCTTAAACTGGTATCTGTCAAAGGTGCTGAAAGGTACCATGAAATCCAATGCCGATGCACAATGCTGCTTGAACATACTGAGCTAAACAAGACAGCTGACTGATGGCAGGCTGGATAGTGGCTGTTTCCTGATGTCGCCCCTGGGTCATGAGAAGGGGTTGCTGGAACACAAAAATGGAAGTTATGATCAGGTCCCTTTGTGCTGGGAGAGGTCTCACTCAAAAGCACTTCAGCAGGCTAAAGACAGTGGGTCAAGGGGATCAAACCTGTGTAGAGTTTCCAGGTCAATAACCACAGGTTGCTGCCAAAATGAACATGCTATTCACCAAAGCTTCTTCAGCCATCCACAGCAGAAGCTTTCGAAATTCTACTTTGAGTGAAAAAATGCCACTGTGGTCTTTTTTGCTGAAAGAAATTTACCCTTGTTTTTTAGAGTTCCACTTCTGCTACATTACTGAATTTGACGGTGGCGAAGACAATTCATAAAAAGCTAATCTTTTCTGTCTACATAAGCTATAATTTAATGGATGGGGCACTTGGAGCTTTGTTGATTTTCACACCTGTGCACACCTGGCCTGAAACTCACCATAAAATCCAATACATCCATCTGTTCTGAAAATGATTAACTGACTGAGTATGAGGGGGCCTGTATTGATTTTATTAGTTTTTTTACATTCTGAAAGCATGATAGCAATGGGTTTTACCTGCGCCTTTAGTATGTTTTTTTAATTATTTTTTTTATATGTGAAGCTGTAGAAATCATATTGTCAACATCAAAAAAGATGGTGGGAATCTGTATTAAAAAATATAGTGCAAGGGAACACCCCACCAGCCAAATGTAAAACACAGGATTGGAACGTGTAATCAAATCTTAAATACCTGTGTCAATCATACCAACAGACTCTTTTTTCCTTACTACTGGAAAAGGTATTTTCTTATTACACTGTTGTCTTTTTTTTTTCTCCAAGTTGGCCATGCTCCATTAATTTGGCCGAACACTTTTTGCTCAAAGGAGAATCAGAGCTACCTAGCTCGCAAACAACGCAATATTTATTTAGGGAAGACAGAGTACTACTATTCTTTTATATCCTCCTCACTAGGCCCAAAAAATATTATATTTTATGATATATTATTTTAGGCAAGTATCTAAAACATGTTTTTTTCCAAACAGAGCTCAGTTCTTTCCAATCTTAGATCAAATGAATCCTTGTTGGTGCAGTCCAGCCTAACAGCTTGTATTGAGTTTCTCTCAAAAAAAAATCAATTGGTTGAGTCTGTCCTTTTAACTTTCTCCATGGAACTTGGTTATCTTTGCTCAAGCCATTTTAAGAAGGCAACCATCTTTTCAAAAGCTAAAACTCATAAAGTGTGCTCATCGCTAGTACTTGATCACATTTAAAATTTGAGTTTAAAGTTTCAGTGCAACAGAACTAATATTAATTAAGGTTTAGAATAAAAAGGTTTTTATGTAATCTTTAAACTAGTTTTCAATTTTTGGTGCACCATAATTTTAATCTGGATAAAAAAAGTAAACAGTGTTGGTGCAACCCAGTCCTGAAGGTTTTAAGAGTGGTAGGTCAAAATATATGTAAAATGCCGCAAAATCCATATGAATGTACTTTCGCTAATGCTATATAAAAAAAGAAGACGGCAACGTTGGCCTTCCAAGACAGGCAACTCTGGATTCCAACATTTCTCAGATCTCTGATTTGTGAATTTTATCACGTAGGGGTGTCACCCTCTGGTGGCTGTGCACATAGCCGAGTGAGACGGAACTCCAGAGAATCTGATGAAGTACAGGGAGTTAAACATGGCAGCAGGTTGACCTCTTGATGCCAAAAATGATAGACAAACACATTTTACTGTTCTAAGTTGTAGTTATAAAAAGTCCTCTGTTTAAAAATAACTAGTTTTGATGAGTCAAACTAATTAATGCATGACAAATGCACATTTCTCAGGAATGAGGGCAGGCAGAAGAACATTTAAGCATTTACTACTGTGTAGTCCGATCTCTAGGAAACATATTTCATTCATATTAATGTTGGACTCTTTTCTGACAAGTGTTTAGCATTTCACACTGTCGACAGCGCAATGGCAGAAACATGCAATGGAATGAAACAAACACAATCCTTCCTTTACATGTGAAGACCAGGAATAGCCCTCCTATCACTAGCACTGATGAAACGAGCTTGTATTATTTGTTAGTTTATATTTTGTGCTTGCTGGTATTCAAGGATGTGTGACCTTGTCTTTGATAATAGAACAAAATAAAATAAAAAAAGAGTTCCCTTTTTGGTGTGTAATTACCTTTTTGGTGTGTTTAGTCAGAATAGCAGATATCAAGGATACCAGATGTGGACATTTGCTGTCGCTCATTTGATTGCAAAACTGGAAAGTTGGGATAAGTTGGGAACATGCGTGGCTGTGGGTTTGGGGGATCAGGTGTTCATTCATTAACGTACTGGTACATCTAGGTTAACGCATGACCAGGACCAATAAAAAGACAAGGTCAGACTTTATCAGTACTACCTGATATGTAAAACCATTTTTTTTAAACACTGCAACACCTGTTTTTCTGCAGAAAAACAGAAATAAATGACTATTTAACTAGAGTTGAGATTACAAAACATTCACATTTCCTCTGTTGATGTGGGGGATGAGTGAAGAGGATGGAGGGATAGTTACCGGCAGCTTGTGCCATTTAAAGTTTAATCGGCACTTAAAGAACAGTCAATTGTTGGCTGTAGTAAGTAAAATAAAAAGGCTCTGCCCCCACTGTCGGCACGTTTTGGTTTTTATACATTCAAGACTTGATATGCAATAACTGCTGTAGCACTAAGTAAAGAGACAAAAATTGGTTTTAGCCCAGCTTGAAATACTTATACATAGCTGTGGCAACTGGCGAGTATATATTGAAGCCATTACAACTCATCTGATAAGAGGCCAAAATCAGAAATTTGCATCAGAAGGTTTTACTATCTGAACCAGATCCCCCGTTTTAAAAAAAAGGAAGAGCTCTTTTCAAGACTCTAGGAACCACCAGTAGCCCTGCATTCAGTGAGCGCAGCTCTCTAGTGGGGTATTATGGGACTATAAGCTCCTTAAGGTATGTATAGTGGTGCATCACCAATTAAGGCTTTGTAGGTGAGGATTTTAAATTAAATTTTTGATTTACAGGGAGCCAGTCCAGAGCAGCTAATACAGTGTGATCTCTTGTTAGTACACACACTGCAGAGACTTACCTGAGCAGCCTGATTATATGGAACCCCAGTAGTCTCGTCTAGAAGTAACAAATGAACACATTGCTCTGCATCGCTTTAAGACAAAATGTGTTGTATGTGCCATTGTGCGCAATTAAAAACAGGACAGAACCAATTGAGACACCGAAGATCAAACTGTTACGAAAACCCTTTATTGTTCTAAACAGACAAGTAAAAGTAGATTGGCCATGACAGTGACATCGCAAAAAGGGAAACCAATATACATGCAACAGGACGACACAATCTCATCCGCTAGATACAGAGAAACATTTCAGGGACGATATAGAAAAGCTAACTAGCAGACCCGGGTGCAGCGAATTGGATCCCTTACTGTCACTGGTGAAGTATAACATAAGGCAGTTAGGGTGCAGGACTTTATACTTGTAATACTGACGTACATGGGGAAGAAATAAGATGCATCCCAAAGACCACAAGTCCTAAAAAAAAATAATTCATGAAGCATACTGAAAATATTTGTTGTGTGAAAATAGACTAGTAGAATGGGGTAGGCTCAGACCCAGTTTAGAGATACTAATGTACAGCAGATAGAGCATAAGCACAGCTAGTCACACTTTGAATCCTAAGCTATTCACAACTGAGCAAACTAACTGAAAAACTGAAACTCAGCCTCTAAAGATGAGTACGGCGTGGAAGTGTGTGCGTCGTTCTCTTCTATCATTTAGCCTTGGCGGTTTTGATATGCTTACACGACTTAGAGCCGGCGGTTTTTTAAGAATTGGACCCTTTTGCGTTTGAACGTTTCTTCCATCACATGCCGCTGAAGGTTAGGGGCTCATTCAAAGGAAAAAAGAAAAGGCAAATATTTTTCTTTATAATGCTGCTGTGCCAAGGGTTGAAATGGATCTAATACAATATAGTTTGTCTCTTCAAGCTCAGCTTTCCAATCAACTTCAGCAGCAAAAGGCCACCCAAGGCAAAAGAGGATCTGAACCAGCTAACCCCCGGGTCTGCTAACAGAGGAAGCTACTATGCTAGTTTTAATACAGTAAACATAGAAATAAGCACCGCCGGGCAACACTCAACACATGAGCGTTAGGCAGCAGTGAGGGAGAGAACAATTGTGTGTTCATATCAATCGTGCAGAGTTTAAAATGCTACGCAGTTTTATTTATGCAAATATCCCAAAGAAACGCATGTGAAACATAGCGATCTGGTGGAACGACGGAGGGCTCCCGGCGTGCTCAATCGTTATGTCTTGAGTGTTGCCCGGGCCAGTGCGAGCTAAAATTAAGTCTATAAAAAAAAAAAAAAAACACACACACACACGCATGGAAGCGGAGTGTGTGTGTGTGTGAAGGTTAAAAAACAACAAAAGAGTGGAAAAGATGACACTTCACGTGTTCCCAATGGTCAGAGCAGGTCTCTACTGGGTTTCATTGGGGGAAACCTCCCCCTACCAGCCGGCTGAGCGAGTGACGAACACTTAACCCCCCCCACCCCACCCTCACCCCGTCAGCCCGTCTGCCAAGCATGATCGGCAAACGTACAGCTAACAAGTCGGCAATTCCCACACCGACAGTTCTGCCATTATCTACGGGTTAAAGGAACGCAACTCTTCGCCTGAAGCCGCGCAAGTGTGCTTGTCACCATCGGTGTGGGAAATTACAACCTGCCGGATGCAGATTTTATACACCTTTACCGGCTGTCCAACCAGCCTTGGCTCTGTTAAAAGGTAAAAAAATTGCTAAAAATGTCATGAGAAGTTTGGGAGTTGGAACTACCACAGCTGATGGGGAATGATGGAGGTCTGTACACTTGATATCACCATTACCTCTGTAAGATGTCAGCTTGCTCCCGACTGGTCAAACACCGTGGTTTGCCACAGGTTCGCCTTTGAGCTGCTAGACACGACACAGACAAGTTTGTTGGTTTAAAATAAAAAACAATAGAGAACTAAACAGGAAGTGAGGGACACGCTGCGGGCATTGTGAACACTGGCTGGCTTCTGCCGCGTTGGCTGGCAGGACGCCAGGCCAGACAGCCCCTTTCACATCAACCTGTCTTTGTCAAACCACCCATGTCAGAGTGAGACGCACAGAAGTTGTTGGGGAGTTCTGATTTTGGAAGAGTCGTTACGTAGAAAATTAATGAGAAACCCGGGTGGCACAAAGAGAACAGATTTTTTTTTTTTTTTTTTTTTTAATCTGTTGAGATACGGATGGGAGGAAAGTTCGTCTGTCTTCTTCCAGGGCAGGAAAATAAACGCCTTTCCTCGGTCAGCTACGTTGGCAGTTTGATTCCAGCGATGTGTGATTTTCTCCACCGTCGCTGCCAATGTAGCCGCTACAATCAATTACCAGCAATCTGTTGATTTCCCGCCCTTAACCTTTCTTTTTTTTTGTCTTTGTACCGCCTCCAGCTGATCTTTCTACTCTTCTTCCTCCTCCTCCTCCTCCTCCTTCACCACCACCACTCTAGTCCTTTTTCTCCTCCTCTTTCTTCTCCTCCTCCTCTGTTGGGTAAGAGTGCCAGGTGAGCCGCTCCTCGTAAAAAGAGATGACCACCTGGGGACATTTGACGTTGGCCTCCTTAGCGGGGACCAGGTCAGCCTCGTCAGAGTTCTTCCTGTTCATTATAAATCAAGAGAAACAGCATGAAAGGAGGAGAAGAAAGGCCAAGAAGGTGGGGTTGAGGCAATAGAGAAACAAGCGAGGGAAAAGTAGAGAGGTAGCATTAAGTGAGAGAAAGAAAGAACAGTGTTAGACATCATTTCCACCAATAAAACACAAACAGAGTCTCCTGTGCTGCCAACCTTACGCATCATCATACTATATTGATGCTATTGTTGATTTAACATGCCAATCCTATTGGTAAGATAAGACTTTGTGAATATTTAAGAACCAAGTGCACTGTCTGGTAGCACAGCGACTAGGTGAGAAAGGGAGATATCACACCTCGGGCAGAGCGATTGTTATGCAGTCAGCGACTCGCTTGTCTGCTAATAGAACAGACTGGGCCCATTGGGCTTTGTCTGGATGAGCACAGAAACGTATGGAGAAGGTGAGTGGTTCTCCATTTTCATACTTGACAAAAAACAAATGAGAGAATATTGGACAGTTAAAGGACAGTTCTCTTGTTCACTTGGTTCTCTTGTTCATTTGGCTCTCAACATGCACCAATAAGATACACACACACAACTGACCATTTCATGAGGAACATAAGCTCTCCACTGGAGTCTGTCGCTCCAATGATTCTCTCTGGCTGCAGACCTCTGCCAAAACCTCTGGCCTTCTCCCCCTGGAGAAAAGAAGTTGAGAAACACAAGAGGACACATGACCAAAACAAGGAACAGACAGGTAATGCTGCAATGATCACTAAAGCACCTGTGTGTAGATTCTGTAGAACAGTGGTTTTCAAATGAGGGTACATGTATAGGGATGGGTATTGTTTGGGATTTTCCCGATACTTTTAAAACAATACCGGTGCCTAAACTGATTTTTTTCTTAAAATTGAACAATATATTAAACTAAACATAAATAAATAAATACAAAACACTTGACTTCAAACTACAGCTTCAAACTTTTCAACTTCAAAATATATATTTAAAAATTGAAGACACAGGCATCTTGTGGCCTGATAGAGACCGTGTGCAACAGAACTCCACTCAGAAACTGTTGGATTCTAAAAACTCTGCGGCTTTACTGGACTACACGTCATCATCAATACCAACAAGTCGAGGGCGGTGGGCAAAAGCTCCTGTCTTCCCAGTGATCACTCTGTGAGTGCTACGTGTGCTGGTAGCCCTTGAGCCCTGCTTCATGCAGCAACATGAGGGGGCGAAGCAGTGAATGCGGTCTGATCCGCGCTATTTTCAGAAAGTATCAATATGCAAAAATATGCAAAATTCTAACGTTTCAATTTTGGCACCGGTTCTCAGTACCCAACCCTATACATGTACCCCTGGGGGTAAGTGAAGGCACTCCAGGGGGTGAGAGATTTTTTTCAAGAAAAAAATAAAAAATTAATATCTATTAAAAATTGTTATTTAATAAATATTCAGTAAAATATAAGTATGAGTTCCTGAACTGAATTTTATGTAATATAGTTGTGTGTTAGATATTTTTATATTTCAACCAAAAAAACATTTTGGTTGAAAAAATATTTCACATGAGGTACATAACTGAAAAAAGGTTGAGAAACACTGGTGTAGACTATTAGTTGAAATAAAAACTAGGACTAAGCAAAGTTAAAAAAAATTAACTGCTCAATCTGATTTTACTGCGATAACCTACTACATAACAATACATGTATTCATCAACACTGCCTGTCTGTGAGGCTACAGAAGCGTGCGCACCTTCATAAATTGCCTACAAAGTAAAGGCAGTGTCGCCGTAATGGCGTTTATTTTTCAATTTTATTTTTCATGTTTGATTGACCTCACATGGGCCGGATTGGGAGAGCCGTAAGACGCCCAGGTCTGAACTACACCGTATGGGAGAGTTTTAAAGCGATAGGCTCCTCCCAGTGCAAAAATATAAACATGCAGTTAACACATGATCAAATAGTTAACGCCGTTAAAGGTTTCACAGATTATTGTTGCATTAACGCGTTAATCTGCCCAGCCCTAATAAAAACACACTGCAGTAGGGAACAACTCTTTTTTTCACTTACCTCCTCTTTCTTCCTCTTGCTCCCTCGCTCCTCCGAGTCTCCCGAGGTCTCGCTGACAACTTTCCTCTTGCCCTCCTTCTTCTTCTCCTCCTTTTCTTTGTGCTTCTGCATGTACTCTGCGATAAGGTCGGGACAGTCCAGGTTGTCTTGTGGCTCCCATGTGTTGTCCTCCCTGTAGAAGTGGGTGCAGACGGTAGTGAATGAATGAAAGAGGTTTTAATATTCTTTTTTATTCAATGATTTCACCCACATAATTCACTTACCTATTATGTCTCTTTTTATTTAGCTGACATTAAAGTTATTTGCAGGCCTGTAACTTCATGGCGAAACACTATTCACACATTTAAACTACAATCTCGGGGCTAAGAACATAGTATAATTACAATTATACTTACTCTGAGAAGCCCTTCCATTTAAGCAGAAACTCTACTCGGCCCTTCACCACCCGGCGGTCCAACACTTTTTCCACCACATACTCCTCCTCTTCCTCCTCCTCGGGTGCTGCAGCAGCAGCAGCTCCTGCTGTTGCTGCGGCTGCTGGTGGGGTTGCTGCTGTGGCAGCGGCCGTTGCTGCTGCCGCCGCCACAGCTAGGGGTGGGGTTGCTGATGCTGGTGGTGCTGCATCTACTGCTGCTGCAGCTGCAGGTGCTGCAGGCTGCTCCTCCTCCTCGGCCTTCTTGCCTTTCTTTCCCGCTACGGTCGCCAGCTTGACGTCGGCTGAGGGCGCCTCTGGTGGACCCACAAGGAAGTAGGCGGAGATAATAATGATGAAGGGTTAGAGCAACTTTAAACAGTGAGAGGTGAATTACAGTTTGAACTGGATCCACAAGCTGCATGTACACACTATACTGGCTGTACGCACAAAGACGCTGATGAACAACAAAGGCATAAAACATTAATCAAAAATTACTCAAGAACAATACATGTGTCTGATAAGTATGGCCAAGCAACGATAAACAGGTTAGTTTATGTCCTTTTGCCGGTTACACCTACGTCTATGGGCTATCTTTCTAATTCTTCAAACTGCATTTGTTTTTGAGCCCTCTAGATTTTTGAAGAATAATGCAGCTTGATTCCGTTCATGCTCTGAGTTCGCACTATGGCGCCAAGGATGAACAAAGCTTGAGGCCAAAATGACACCACTGTGTCATCTTGAACGGATGCTTCAAAAATATATTGTCGAACAGCGAATTGGGTAAAACAGCTGTTGAGCTGGGGTGCGTGTGCTACTGACCAATGAAATGTAAATAATGGGGACGGAACACAGATTCAACGTAGATCTCAGATGCGGCGCATAACTGGCTTTTTCAACAGAAGCACCGTGGCAAACCACACTTTGGAGACGAAGCAGAAAATGTTACAGCTCCCGACTGATGTCAGCACGAGATGGAACAGTGCATATGAAATGGTCCTGCAGTTCGTTGAACAGCCTGCCATTTGCGCCACGCTGTTTTCTCCCTAAGTGAGAAGGAATATCACAGATATCTTCAACTTAAATGAGACCGACATTGGGAACGCCGAAGAAATTGTCTGGGCCTGGAAGCTGATGCAAGTGGCGACCACTGTGATGTCTGAGGAAAAGACTCCTAATCTGTCACTTGTAGCGCGGCTGCTCGCACAGCTGTTGCATGAGACACAGGACAATAGTGCGACAGGACACAGCGCTGGTTAAAGACATTAAAAAAACCATCAGCCGAGATCTGAAGAAGAGATATGCCAGTGAAGTTGAGAAGAACACCCTCTAAATGTCATCATCCCTTGACCCAAGGTTTAAAACCTCGCCATTCTTGGCCCGAGAGAACACAATAAAAAAAAACAATACAATAAACACATTTAGTCAGCAGACAATCTTTGAGCCAGAAGCCCAGGAACGTGGCTACACTGAAGAGAGAAAGAGTGCTGTGCTTGTCACAGCACAAAGGAGCACTCTGACCCTAGAGCATGGTGATCAGCTCCTTTTTCTAAACAAGAATGATGACATTCCTTCACTGTCCAAATGTCTTTGAATGTTTTGAGTCTTTAGGCCAGCAGCAAACAGTAGCACATTATATTTATTTTAATTTAAGAGTATATGTTTTATGTAATTTAGTCATTTACTTTCAAATTACCCAGTTGTTGAAGGGGCTGCATGAATTTTTTGTACAGGTTGCATTGTTCAAAATACCTGTACAGCAGTACAGTAGTCCACACATGTTTGCATTCAGTTAAGTTGGAATATGTAGACTGTAATATAAACAGTTCAGTTTGTCAGTGTTTGTCAGTTTGTCACATTTTTCTGCAATAAAAATGTTTGAAATAAGATGGACTACAAACGTTGTCTTTTTAGATAAAATACATTGACAACAGTTTCCTTTAGGGACAATTTGCAGATGGAAAAAGGTAATACAACGCAATATATCACAATACCCAATATATTGCAGTACTGTGATATTATCACCATATTATGAGTGTATTGTATTGGGAACTAAGTATCTTGATCGTATTGATCAGTTCGAGACATGGCCTAAATGCAGGACCTCTTGTCGACCATCCTCGGCTTGTTGGAAAAAAAGATGCCAGAAGTGAAATCTGGAAAATATTTTGTCAACATTGCAGATGGAAAGCCCATTGACAGAGACCCGTCCAACAGACCCGAGGGAGGACACTTCAAACATGGTTAAGCTCCTTTCAGGCTTAAACACAATTGCTCATACTTATGGAAATAACTATGTAGTCATCTGGTCAGATATGGACAATATGCCTACATAACTGTGTATAATCAATGTACCATGTAGTTTCCATTAATATCTTGCTCTAGGCTAATACTAGTGTCAATGCCATCTGGTAAGTGTTTGAAAAGCTGGGCATAAACAAGCCTGTAAAAAAGGGAACCATACAGATGTTTTATATATTACTAGTAGAGATAAATATACCTGTATTGTATCAAATTGTGGTATTGTACCGTAAGTATCGGTATCATGATAGCTAGGGACGGGTTTTACCTGATGAAGGTGCTAAAATGATACTTTTAAAACGATACCGTTTTTTTAAAGCACCAAACGAGAAGAAAGAAAGGTGTTTTTCATTGCCATCGACAATTTCTTTCCTACAAATTGAACCATATATTAACTGTCCAAGTAAACTGTGAATATAAATAAATACAAAATACTTGACTTCAAACAACAGCTTAAAACTTTTAACTTTAAACTATGAACAATACATATAAAAACTAACAGACACAAGCATCAGGTGGCCTGATGGGACCGTGTGCAACAGAACTCGAGTCAGAATCGGTTGGATTCTACAAACTCTGCTGCTTTACTGGACTACACGTCATCATTAATTTCAACTGGGAGAGCTTTTCTGAACCAGACAGAGCTGCTCTTGAATTCAATAAACATCAAATGAACCGAGGAACAAACACTTATAATAATCTGACTTTGTGTCGCACTTGGAGCGTTTCTTGTCCAGATTCCAGCATTTAAAACAGAGGTTTCCTCAATGAAGTTTGGTGGAGAAAACAGATTTTTAATTTCATCTAGACTTAAATATTACAATGACATTGATGATGTAACTGTATTTACTGTGGACCCATTTCATGTGGCAAAATTGACAGTTATCAATAAAATTATGTTTTGTTCTAAAAATATTTGTATTTTTTTAATGTTCTGCGTTATAATTCATAACAAACTAGCAGCTATATAGCTAATGCCAACATAAATAATGGTGAGAAATTTTGAAATGCTGTTGCCGTTCAAGAAAGACTTTCAATCCAACCCAGATCAAAAGCTGAGGGGAAGCCAAGTCAGGCGCGGGAAGAGAGAAAAGAAGCTGAAACCAGAGCATGCAGGGAAAGAAAAGGGGAGTGAGGGGCACCAGATTAGGAGCTGCACCATTCAATGGACTGGCTCTGACAAAACCCTGCGAGAGCCTTAACTATTACGTCTGGAGTGTCTGCTGAGTGGTTAAACACCAGCAGCCATTTTGGCAGGTAGAACAACTGAGGAGTCTAAAAAAACTCGCTTTGTCCTGCTACTATTACAGCCACATGGGCTCGTCACAGCTTAGATGGTAATGGACTTCTCTCGTCTTCCGACCACTCAAAAGCACTTTAACACTACATGTCATCATTCACCCATTCATAAACTGATGGCAGGGGCTACCATGCAAGGTGCCACCTGCCCATTAAGACTAACCATTTATACAGCACAGGAACAGCCTACGGGAGAATTTTGGGGTCAAGTGTTTTACTCAAGGACACATCAGGATTGAATCGCAGACTGAGCCAGTCGCCCCACAACATAGCCTATGTACACAATTCAACACAGTATACTCAATAGCAAAACACATTCTACCAGTGTTTCCCCTACCATTATTTCAGGGGGGCGGGGCGCCCCCCTGAAATAACCCCTCGCCCCCTTGTAATTTTCTCTATATCGCCAGATCACAATGTCATTTACGGTTCTCTTTCATATAAAACAGGTCTCCACCTTGTTCAGTTATTAAACAAACTAAACGGCCGTATTTTATTGACGGGATCTACACGACAGCTTGTCATTTATGTCTCTACGTGGTCGCGCACAAACACTTCTCCTCTGCGCTGCTCTCTGTATTGCGCACGGCGGTGTTCCGTCCTGATGCGCAGAGACACGTGCGCGCACACAGGTGAGCGTTGAGCACCAAGCAGCGGGCATAGAGCATAGAAAAATATGTTGCGTAGGAAAGCAGAAACTATATCTGCGTTTTCAACGCTCCCAGGTAGAAGATGGCAACAGTAGCTCTCCTGCAAGGAGCATCTGAGCAGCTCTCTGAACCCGGAGCAGCTCTCCTGCTCCGAGTGAAACGAGCCAAAGTGCTCGTGTCTTTTTCCAACAATAAGCTGCTGGCTTCACACATGACAAAGTACACGGACATCAAACTAAGCCATTAATAAATACATGTAGAAATGCCTGTACTTTCGAGTTAACAGATTAAGCTGTGCATGCGCGACTTGGCGATTTTTGGCGTTTTGCCAAAAGCCAATTTTCACAAAGTCTCCGTCAGGTCGTCTTTTCTGCTGTTCCGTCTCTGAAAAACCGAAAAAAGATCTCATCGAGGAGCATGAACTGAGAGCGGCCGTATCAAGTCTACAACCCTGTTTTAAAAATATGTGTAGAGGAAAGCAGCTCACTGAGCCACTAACACTGATACAACCTGATGCTCACATATCTGCACTCATTCTGTTTTGTTCTGCAATTTGCTTTTAGTTTTCCAAAATGAGCTATTTAGTAGTAACTACATATTATTTATTTTTTGCACAGATAGAACTTTATTTTCATTGTTTTAAGTGATTGCAATTTCTTTTTTTGTGGTCTGACGGGGCAATTTGGTTAAATTGAAAGTTATTGTCCTTCATTCTGTTATTTATGAAAGCACAGATGAAGTCACAAAATGATGTTATTTACAGAAAAAGTAATGCCCCCTCCTGAAGCTTTAAACCTAGGGGAAACACTGTTCTACCACCACACACATTCAGTTTTCAAATTTAAAACTTTAAAGTTTCTTTAAAATATTCAGCACTCAATTTATAAAACCCACATCCACCACTTCACATCGACGTAGAAAACACGGACGGCATCACGGAAATCAATGATCGAAGCATGGAATCCGCTGCCAAGGGGGAATACCCTGGATTTGCCTATATTTGGTTGACATTAATGGAAATCAGGGGTTGACCCACCAAGAAAAACTTCTTAGCACTGATGCCAAATGAACAGAAACTAATTATGCTGCTCTACTATATTTTGGTGCGACTCATCTCCTCCTACACTCACAGACATGTCCACATTTTCCAATTAGTTTCTGGAGCCTTCCAACAAAAGCGAGAGATCAGTGACTAATATACATTTGCTCGGCGCCAAATGTTTAAAGGTGCATCTCCGAACAGGCCTTCCAATTTGACCAATCTGGGGTGGGCAACAGCCAATTTCACACGCATTGTAAACAAAATGCCATCCAAAAACAGCTACATATTAAGCAATGTGTTTCACAAAAGAATGGAATGTGTTGTTTTATAAGCACTTTCAACAAAAAAAGCATAATGTTGACTGTTGAATATTAGGGCTGCAACAAAAGCAAAGAGTAAATATCTCCTCTGAGGTGCAGAACGCAGACCTGCGTTCAACAGTCTGATATAATGTGGCTTCATGCAGAGGAAGTGCTGCTGGGATTTGTAGTTCCATATCTAATGAACAACCTTTATTTAGGTAAAGTCCAGTCTGTAAGTTATCCATTGATACATTGGGTGGTTACTTCTGGAATATCATCTCTTGTTCTCTAAGTTCTGAGTATGTGTCTGTGAGTGTGCATGTCAGTGAGTGTGCGTGTCTGTGCATGTAATCGACCGATTAATCGATTATTAAAATAATCGTTAGTTGCAGCCCTAAGGCTAACCGTTGTCGTTGGCTCGGCAGATCGTCATTCATTCCCCGCGTTCGAGCTGCGCTGTTGGGTTAGATAGTGTCTTCATTTTAAAATACCGCGGGGGGTTCAAGAAGAGCAACGCGTAAACATCTCCTCTGAGGTGCAGAACGCCGACCTGCGTTCAACAGTCTGATATAATGTGCCTTCATGCAGAGGAAGTGTTGCTAGGATTTGTAGTTCATTATTTAATTAATAACATTTGTCTAGGTAAAGCGCAGTCTGTAAATTATCCGTTGGTACATTGAGTGGTTACTTCTGGAATTCTCATCTCTTGTTCTGAGTTCTGAGTGTGTACGTGTGTGTGTTTGTGAGTGTGCATGTCTATGAGTGTGTGTGAGTGTGCATGTCAGAGTGTAGAGAACAAGTTCTGACGTTCAAACAAATCCGTTAAGTTTTCTGATTTATATTTCTTTATTTTTTTTATAAATTCTTTATGTTAAGATTTTTTGCACTATGGGTTTGCACTGTCAGTTCTGTTTTTATAATAAAAGGTTGCAAATTATCACTTTAAAATTATTATTGTTTTATCCGATTAATCGAAAAAATAATCAACAAGTTATTAAAAGAATCGTTAGTTGCAGCCCTATGAAATATTCTTTTGATGAATTTTATGAATGGTTACACTTTCTGATAAAAAAACCCCAGTGAAATCTGAAAAATTAGAACGTTAATTTGGGATAGAATAGCACAGATTTCAATGGGTCCCTAAATTAGATCCACAGCACAGAATAAAATCGAGAAAGTGTCAATTTTAAAGAATCTTTATTAAACTTTTTTTTCTATTTCTTCCGTACGTATTTCGGCCCGTTTCAACTGCTTCATATTTTCAGCGACAGAAACCGTTCAACTATTAAAATATTCAGCTTCTTAAGGACACGTGTGCTATATCTTTTCATATCTTTAACTATTTAACTTTATCAATTATTAAGCTTTTTATGAAAATTTAAATGAATGGGATCGAATGGGGAAAATCTTCAAATCTTCTTCAACTTTAACAGCTTACAGCTTCTGCATACATTCAGCAAAAAACACCATTTAACTTTTCAAATGTTGACACAACCTTTATCAATCTTTCTATAATTTCAGATTTTTGAAATATTTTAAACTGTCTGCGTTTTAGTGTTATGTTTTTTTGCCGCCTTTTCTCTCTTTAACATTTATTGCGGCGCTCAGAGTGTGTGATGTCATACTCAGAGGGCACGTCAGATCTTGTCAATTTTTTTTTTTAATTTGCCGTAAACTCCATACCGTGTACTCTGTGGGCATAATTTATAGCTCAAAACGTTGGAAATCTAGTCTTCTGTCTTAAACTGCGGTTGATAGAAACATGAAACATACACTTTTTATTAATCCCCTTGGGGAAATTCTTCTCTGCATTTGACCCATCCTTGATGAAGGAGCAGTGGGCTGCCCTGAGAGGCGCCCGGGGAGCAACGAGGGGTTAAGTGTCGTGCTCAGAGACACTTCGACGTGTGAACTGTGGGAGGACTGGGGATCGAACCGGCTACCTTGTGGTAACGGGACAACCACTCATCCCCCGCCCCAAAGGAATCCAACAGATTCAGACGTCTTGAAATCGGACTGAATGCGAGAGCAAGTCCACCTCGTTCCGCCATCCACCACCATGTTAAATCTCCCTCCAAAGCCACGTCTCTCCTGAAGCTCGTACCTGATTTGTAAATCGCCCGTACAGCCACATCTTTTATCGTACAGACTCACCAGTCACAGTATCTGTTAATCAAGTCTTCCTAATGCTCCATATGCGATATCTAAGCAATAGGAGCTTTTAAAGTGTCTTTTTTGAGGGATTTTTTGGATAGGTGTTCCTCCATTTAACACTATGTAACTGAAGACCTTTGAAGTCATCACTATGGCAACCTTTGATCTAGCAACCCACAGGTGTTCTCATTAGGGCAGTTTAACAGACACACAGACACTTACACAGGCACAGGACCTCTCTCTCTTTCTCCCTCTCTCCCTCCCTCTGTCTCTCTCTCCCTCCCTCTCTCCATATATATATATTCTACTATTTTCATATATATTCAGCTGTTTTGATATATATTCAGCTGTTTTGATATACATTCAGCTGTTTTGTTATTTTCAAATATATGTAGCTTTTTTAAGCTTTATTCAACTACATTTCACTATGTTCAGCTAAATTTAGCAATTTCTTTCAAATATTTCAGCTTTATGCTTCAGCTTTTTGCATTCCAACGCATTTTCCACAGGAAATGCAATTTCTAGTTTGATTTGTGTTTTTGACCAAAAAAATAAAATAACATAGATGACTATAACTAAGTAAACGGATAACATATAGAAATAAAAATCAGTAATTGAAGGATAACTGACTTCAGAGTTGTTAAAATGATTCATGGAATGATAATCTGTTGCACCACTACCTCTACGTAATAGTATCAAGATTGAAAAAGCCAGATGGGTGCAGCCCTGGTTTTAACCCAAAGTTCTACGGTCCAGCTCAGCTCAATAGCACAGAATCTCCGGCTACTAATGACCATTTCAAATTTCAGCAGAAAAAAGAGGAAATGCTAATATGAGAAACAATGTGACGTAGAGCATAACACAAGGCAGGTTGCATTATTATCACATAGAATACAATATTTCATACATCCACTTTATTTTCATAATATCCTGACTTCATTACAAACTTATTGAGAATGCAGATCTGTGCAAAAGTGCCTTGACTGTGCAAAGTTTTTAAACATGAGCCAAATAGTTTTTATGTCAACCATCATTGAGATGAATAGGGGCCACATGCAGGTTACTTTTCCAAACAAAAACAGACAGAAGAGTAATCCTGCCTACAGCGGTGTTGACTCAACACAGACTAGATTGAATGAGAGAAGTTGGTCAACTGGAGAATACAGATTTGAAAGTCTCACTGCACTATATTCCATTAAATACATGCTATCTTCCGTAAGAATTGAAATAGCAACACACACAACACAAATTAGCGCCTGAAAAATTACTAAAGTGCAAGAAAATAGCAGAGTAGTTTTGGTAGACGTTAGTAACTGGCTATCCCCCGTCCCGCCCCCCTCTTACATGTCTACTGAATAACCGTGAGCGCGATTTGCGGACTGCACCCAGAGAATTACAAACAAAAAACCCACTGCGGCAGCCGCAAATGTTACACACACGTGGGAAAATTAAACGGTTACTAAAGAGGGTAACAGCACAGAAATCCCGTATGACCCGGCCGGTATTTGCACAGGACAAACGTCGAGGCCAGCATGCTGCACATCGGTTTTTTTTTTTACATTACGCATCCCACCAGCTTTAGCATTGCGCGCGCGCTCTATATTATAGTCAACGAAAGCGCGGAAAAATGACTTTTAAACAATGTCGTTTAACATGATACGATGCAATGCATTGCAATTCATCCCACGCCGGATCAGTCGAAACCAGCCAGGCGGCCCAGCCCCCCTACAATCACAGGGCAACATGGCTGGCGCGTTTCTCCCCCACTCCACTAGCTAGCTAACGTAATGTGAGCCTTACCTTTCCAGAGAATGCTTCGGAGCGGTTGTATGGGCTCGCGGTAGGCCCGAGTGAAAGCACCGTGATTTGACCGTCTGCCGTCGAGCTTGCAAAGACGAAGACGCGCCAGAGGCGACACACAACTGGCCCGGGAATGAGTGGCGTGCTTCGGGTCGACTTCCCCCCAATGTGTTTGGCTACTGGAAAACACAATAGCCTCGGCGTCGCTAACAACCACCACCGACCCCGTTCTGCCCGCCAACAGCACCGCCGGACGTACGTCAGCGGTTAGCTTGGGAGGCAATGCACTGTGGGAATTGAAGTCTTTTCCTTGAGTGTTTGTCGGGTGGTTAAGGAACCAACTTATTTGGTCAAATTTGAAGATTCTAAATGAGATGTAACCAACTTGAACTCTTAAGATTTAAGTTGACTGAATAACTGTATTTTGTGGAATTGAAAGTAATGGTTTGGAAAGTTTTTTTTTCTATTATGATTCAGTAATAGAGCTAACAGTTAAATGTAGTGTCTGCGTTGTATACAGGAACTTCAACTTTGTGTTGTTACTGGATGTCTTATTTTAATTGCTTCTCTCTCTCTCTCTCTCTCTCTCTCTCTCTCTCTCTCTCTCTCTCTCTCTCTCTCTCTCTCTCTCTCTCTCTCTCTATATATATATATATATATATAAATCAGCTTTTTAATTTAATTATGTTCTTTCTCAAAAATTTCGACGCTTTGCTGTATCATGCTGTATTGAAGAAGATTTAAAACTAGAGATTGAGACCAAACTCATGTTTGCAATGTGTACTGAGAGAATCAATCAAGGAAAGTCATTTTCTCACAGACTTCTATACAATCAGACCCCTGATGGCGATTAGAGAGAATGCAGACTTAAGAAACTCTGGCATTGGCTTTAATGTTCACCACTGGGTCGCTGCTTCTTGGGAACAGCAAAGGCTAGCTGGTCAGCATGCTAATTGTAGTAGATATCTCTGCAACACGTCGTCTTGGACATAAGCATTCTAGAACCAGCAACTTACCCCCAGTCCAACACCTCACAGCACCCCACCCCTAAACATGTCCCTCAACTAGGTGAGGAGGGAACTGAAGAGGATCAAGGTAAGGAAGGCCACGAGGCCAGACGGCATCAGTTCAAGGCTCCTCAAATCCTGCGCAGAATAGTTGTGCGGAATAGTCGAGCACATCTTGAACTTGAGGCTGGGGAAAGTACAACAGCTATGGAAGACATCCTGCGTGGTACCAGTACCAAAGACCCTGCAGCCCAAGGACCTCAACAGTTTCAGGCCGGTGGCTTTAACATCCCACCTAATGAAGACCTTGTTCATCTCCGTCCCCTGGTGAGCTCATCCCTGGACCCACTCCAGTTTGCCTATCAGTCTGGCATCGGGGTGGAGATGTCTCTCTCACCTGGAAAAGGCTGGAAACACTGTGAGAGTCATGTTTTACGAGTTCTCCAGTGCTTTCAACACCATCCAGCCTTTTCTACTGAGAGACAAGCTGGAGCAGACCGAGGTGGACCAACACCTTACTTCATGGATACTGGACTACCTCACCAACCGTCCACAGTATGTGCGGATACGGGGGTGTGAGTCAGATCGGGTGTCCTGCAGCACAGGGACCCCACAGGAAACCGTTCTGGCTCCATTCCTCTTCACCATACACACCTCGGACTTCAGCCACAACTATGTCAACTACCACCTGCAAAAGTTCTCTGATGACTGAAATTGTCGGCCTCATCTCCGCCGATGATGACAGAGAATACAAAGAACTCAACCAGGACTTTTTAGGATGGTCCAAGCAGAAAAGCCTCCACATAAACTCCAGCAAGACCAAGGAGCTGGTGGTAAACTTCCGTCGGGGTAAACACCCTCCTCCACTACCGGTGAGCATCCAGTGACTGAACATAGAGATTGTAAAGTCTTACAAGTACCTGGGTGTTCACTTGAACAACAAACTGGACTGGACTAACCACACTCATGCTCTTTAAAAAAAAAGGACAGAGTAGACGCTTACTGCTGAGGAGACTGAGGTCTTTTGGGGTGCAGGGAGCACTCCTGAAGACCTTTTATGACTCTGTGGTGGCATCAGCCATCTTTTACGTAGTGGTCTTCTGGAGCAGCAGCATTTCGGCAGCTGACAGGAGGAGACTGAACAAGCTGGTGAGGAAGGCCAGCAGCGTGCTGGGGCGTCCTCTGGATACTGTGTAGGTGGTGGTGGACAGGAGGATGATGACTAAGCTATCATCCCTGATGAACCACGCCTCCTACCAAATCCAGGACACTCTGGCCGCGCTGCACAGCTCTTTCAGCCACCGGCTGATTTATCCCCGGTGTCTTAAGGAGAGATACCACAAGTCCTTTCTCCCCGCTGCTGTCAGGCTGCACAACGAGCTGAGCCCCCAGTAGACCATAAAACCACTCTGAGCATGCTGAACATTTTGTGAGCACAATGATCACTTTAATCGATGCACTTGTGCAATATTCACTTTAGTATATTTGTGTAAATATGTGAGAGTCACTTTCTCTGACTTCTCCAATGCATTTAACACCATTCAACCATTGCTAGTGGTTGAGAAGCTGCGGGGGGTGGACTGGTTCACCATCACCTTGATCACTTACTACCTCACAGGCAGACCACAGTTTGTCAGAATGGACCGTGTGCTGTCTGAAACGGTGGTCAGTGATGTTGGAGCCCCACAGGGAACTGTTCTGTCTCCCTTCTTGTTCACCCTGTACACAAATGACTTCCAGTAAAACACAGGGTCATGCCATTTGTAGAAGTACTCTGATGACTCTGCAGTGGTCGGGTGTATTAAGGATGGACGGGAGGAGGAGTACAAGCCAGTGGTGAGTGACTTTGTGGAGTGAGCTGGTGAGAATCACCTGCTTCTGAACGAGAGCAAGACCAGAGAGATGGTGGTCGACTTCAGGAGGAAGACGACAGCTCCGAGACCTCTGAGCGTCCTGAGAGTGGACGTGGACATGGTGGAGTACAATTACCTGGGTGTCTCCATCGACAGCCGACTGAACTGGAAGGCCAACATCAACGCTGTCTACAAGAAGGGGATAAATCGACTCTTTTTTCCTGAGAAAGCTTCGATTCTTCAACGTGTGCTGGAGATGTTCTAACAGTCGGTTGTGGCCAGTGTCTTGTGTTTCGTCATTGTCTGCTGGGGGAGCGGCATTGGAGATGGCGACACGAACAGACTTAACAAACTCGTTAATAAGGCCGGCTCCATCATCGGCTGCAAGCAGGAGCATCTGGAACAGCTGGTGGAGAGGAGGACACTGAAGAAACTATTGTCCATATTGGACAACCCGGACCACCCTCTCCACTAGCTCCTGCAGGGTCAGCGGAGCACTTTCTCCAAAAGACTCATCACGTCCGCTGCCACAAGGACCGCTACAGGAAAATGTTCCTTCCCACGGCAATCAGACTATACAACAAATCACCTCTGGCCAGATCTGTGGATTAATTTTTACTGTAGAAATATATATTTTTTACACAATATATATGTTACTATATTTGCACATTTTGCACTCTGTTTACATTTTATTTAATTTCCATTCACATTTAATTTGACCCCCTGAATACGTTACATTTAATTTGACCTCTGAATACACTGTATGTTTATACATATTTAATTTGCTTATGTATATGTTTCTATATATATGTATATATGTGTGTATATGTTTCTATATATATATATATACAATATATATATATATATATATATATATATATATATATATATATACAATATATATATATACAATATATATTTGTATTTGTTTGTATATATATATATATTCTATTTTTATTTTGTATATATCTGGCATCCCTGCTCTTATTTATTTTCTTTAGTACTTATATTGTGTGTTTAGTTTATTCCATTGATGTTGATGTCTGTAAGTGTGGGACGCTACTTTGACAAAAAAAATTCCCTTTGGGGATTAATAAAGTACATATCTATCTATCTATCTATCTATCTATCTATCTATCTATCTATCTATCTATCTATCTATCTATCTATCTATCTATCTATTTCAGTACTTTGTACAACTTTATTAATCTATCTGTAAATACAATTTTTTATTCAATGTATATTTTTCATTCCATCTGTATATTTTTATATATCTGATTCATCTGTATATTTTATTCCATCTGTAAATTTAATATTCTTCTTTTTTACTGCTAATTTTAACCTTCTTAAATCTTTGATCTGTTTATTACCGTTCTATTGTTCATTTATATTACTTGTTTCTTTTATCTTATTACTTATTACTTGTGAACAGTGCTGCTGTAATTCTGTAATTTCCCCACCTAGGGACTAATAAAGGATTATCTTCTTCTTCTAACTTCTGTACACTAGTATAACGCTGTTACCTCTTCACGTTATGTTGATGCGTAGTTCGTTTCCAAATAGTACACACAACTCCTTTAAGACTATGTAAATGTGTTCAACATCATTATCTTCCACTTTTGTCAATACTACAACTGCTGCTGTATGTACTTGTGCTAAAGGTAAAAATGGTAAGGAATTGTTTATCCATGTATAAACTAATTTGATCAAACTGACTTGACAAATGGTCATAAGAACAATACTAAATCCCAGCCTGTGATTTCGTTAGTCAAGAAAGGACATGATGTTGACATACGGAAGTTAGTCAATAGTTCCCCATTTGATGCTTCCACTTTGAATGGTGAACGTGTTTGTCTAACGATGTGACAGTGGACTGCAGGTCAGTGGGAATTTGTTTCTATTAAAATATATAAGCAGGTTCAGATGGCCCTCCTAAGCCTCTAAAGAAAATCTGGCTTCTTTGGTTTAATTTTTGTACATTCTTAAATGTTAGTTTTACCCCACTTCCTGTTTGATCAAGTGAACAAACAGGTCACTTGACCTGTTTCTTCCGTCAAGTAACAGAAGAAAGGATCTGGATAAATGTGACTGATTTCACTAGTCAATTGCTGGTCTTTAAAATATTAAAGACCTTACATCCTTAAGGTAAGCAACAACCTGAACATGAACAGAAGAAGGAGTGGTTTGTCCTTAACAGGACCTTACTACTGAACAGACTGTTTATGTTGTTCCCTGATAGAATACAAATGTTTCTTCTGGTACCTGTTCAGAAAAAAAGAAAACAGATTTATATATCATATATGGATGTATGTTAACTTGCGTTTGCGCCAGAGTGCATATTATATTGTTCTGATGACATTACTTTAAAATAAAACCATGCAATTCACTAGTTTTTACACCATTATTGAATTTGACGCATAATGCGATTAATGGCAGTAAAACCCTACAATAAATCAGTTAAATTTTTTCAACTTTGCCCAGCCCTAATCTTAACGTTAGCTTTTTACTTCTGGCAATTGCATTTATCTTTAAAGAATGTAAGGTTAAATGTTAATTTGTTTTGCTAAACAAACCATGTAAATATCATACATATGACTTTACTATAGGGCTTATTTTCCGATATTACCTCAAATCCAATAGAGAAATCCCATTGGCTTTTGTAGAGGGAACCAACAAAAAAAGCTTGATGCTAACTTCCAAGGTTTTTCTACAAAAATACATCATCCATGCAGGTTTCCATTTCATATTACAAATGAAGTTTTTTCCATCCCTATAAAGTTCAGCAAGTCCTCCAACCATTTATTCTTAACATACATTGATTGTCCATTCTAACTTTCCACTTCACAAGAACCATACAGTCAGGGCCATAATTATTTGGACTGTGACACCTTTTTTCTAATTTTGTTCATCTACATGACTGCAATGGATCAAAGTTGTGTGGTTGAAGTGCATACTTTTGGCGACTGTGGCTCAGTGGTTAGCATTCAAGTCTTTCAATTAGTGGCTCTTCTAATCCACGCTGTTGTGTCCTTGAGCTCTCACTGT
Source organism: Clinocottus analis (assembly GCF_023055335.1). Taxonomy (NCBI): domain Eukaryota; kingdom Metazoa; phylum Chordata; class Actinopteri; order Perciformes; family Cottidae; genus Clinocottus; species Clinocottus analis. The sequence goes on from NW_027175887.1 coordinate 582,864, forward strand.
GAAAGGGAAGTACATTTATTTTCAAAATAAGGCTGGTTCTTGAACATGAATACATTCGTCTGGAAGCATCAGTAAGCTTCACTATTCGCTGGGATTTGCTACATCTCCAAACATGCCAGAATTAGAGTTTGCTCAATCTTTTTGAGTCCAACTGATAATTTGGTTTATATTATATAATTTGTTTTTTAGCGAACCTTTTAATTGGAGACCATAAGCCAAATTATTTAGAGTTCTGTTGTTCTGGCTCCTCCCTCTCATGTCACTTCAGTTACATTAGATGAAGGCAACCAAAAACCCAGATGGTGATGGCCAAAATGCATAATGTGAGGCTTCAAAACTGTAGTTCACAAACCAATGGGCGGTGTCACAGTGACTACTTCCCCCTCATATAATATTTTTTAATAGGAGCAATATTTAATACAGGAAGTGGACTGTTGTTCAAGAAGTAGAGGGTATTAATAGCTTTTGGCAGCCAAAATTATAATAGTAATTTTTTGATGTATTTTTAAGGAATTCTTCTGAGTTTACAGCATTTAGTATTTAGCTACTGGTGCATTGCAACCATGTGATGTTAGTCCCGAGGTTCGACATCGGAGGCAGGCAGATCATGGTGTGAGTCCCTTGGCTCGACAACGGAGGCAGGCAGATCATGGTGTGAGCTCCGTGGCTATACACCAGAGGCAGGCAAAGCAGGTAGCGCGGTGTGAGTTCCGTGACTAGACATTGGAGGCGGGCAAGACGGACAGGTCGCGATGCGAGTCCCGTGGCTTAACAACGGAGGCAGGCAAGGCAGGCAGGAACTTCTGAAGCCGAAGAGGAGACAGAGTTTAGTTGACGGACAAATGACTTTGGCGAACTTACGGCGTGGCAGTGGTGACTACAGGGGCAGAAGACAAAACAGACTGACAACCCAGGCCTGCAGGACCAGGGTTGATATATAGCCGGTGATGAGCCAGATTGTCTGCAGATGTGTGCCAATCAAGGATGCCGCCATAGGAGGTGTCTGGAGGCGGGGCCGAGAACACAAACACCGAGCACATGGCATACAAAACAGGGGAATGCCAGATACAAGAGGGGAAGAGATTTGGCGTTGATGGAAGAAGGCAGTGTCTTCATGCAATGTTGCCTTCAAGTCATACCTGTAAATATGAATCCCATTGCTTTTCTTGCAAGACCCGTCCTCCGTAGATGGTTGAGGCAGAAATGATCGGGTTAGGTATTAAGGTTATGCATTGCCCTTGAATACTTATAGTCAGGATAGCCCATTGATCATAGGACCCTAACTCTGGCCAATCCGAGTGCTGGAATGCTGCCCAGATCGGGTCTTGCCAAGATAAGCAGTTCAATTCATAATAATGCTGCCTCTTGATTGTTTTTAGCTCCGTTAGCAAATATTTTTTCTTGGAGTGGATGTGATTTGAAGCTCCCTTGTATGTTTTGAGTGAAAGCAATTGTTAGGCAGTGAAAACAGATTTTGACTCAACTTGGATTGTGTAGTGACACTCGCTGCAGTGACCTATACTGTTGATGCCTATTTAGGTTATTATTTTGTGATGAATGGTCTACCTAATTTCCACTAAAATTGCTGTAGGTATTCAGTTTTATTAAACATGGGCCAAAAACAGACTTCTATCCCATTGCCTGAGTATGGATGGAAGTATGGTTAGTGAATGTTTAAAATTTTATGGGTTTTCCTTTTTTTTCTTCTTTACATATGTTACTTATTCAGTCGGGTTTAGGAGTTCCTCAAAGTGCTCTTTCCACCGTCCGACGATGTCCCCAGTCCGAGTCAGCAGTTCCCCTCCCCCGCTGAGAACAGCCTGGGGTAGGCCCTGCTTTCCCTTTCTGATCCGCCGGATGGTTTGCCAGAACCTCTTTGAGGCCAACCGAAAGTCCTTCTCTATGGCCTCCCCGAACTCTTCCCACGTCCGAGTTTTAGCATTCGCTACCGCCGAGCCCTCTTGGCCTGCCGGTACCCATCAGCTGCTTCAGGAGACCCCTGGGCCAACCAGACCCGAAAGGCCTCCTTCTTCAGCTTGACGGCTTCCCTCACCCCCGGTGTCCACCACCGGGTTGTCGGGTTACCGCCGCGACAGGCACCGACGACCTTCCGACCACAACTCCTGGCGGCCGCTCCACAATAGAAGCTTTGAACAAGGTCCACTCGGATTCCATGTCCCCAACCTCCCTCAGGATGGGTCAAAACGTTCTTCCAGAGGTGGGAGTTGAAGATCTTCCGGACAGGATCCTCAGCCAGATGTTCCCAGTTCACCCTCACAACATGTTTGGGCTTGCCAGGTCTTTCCTGCCGTCTCCCTCGCCATCTGATCCAACTCACCACCAGGTGGTGATCAGTTGACAGCTCTGCTCCTCTCTTCACCCGAGTGTCTAAGACATTGATCTTTGGCCTAAGGTGTTCTGGTACCAGGTATCCCCACTCCCGCCCGGCGCCTCACACCCTGGGCAACTCCAGAAAAGGACAAAGTCCAACCCTTCTCGAGGAGCTTGGTTCCAGAGCCCTTGCTGTGCGTGGAGGTGAGCCCAACTATGTCTAGCTGGTACCACTCCACCTCCTGCACCAGCTCCGGCTCTTTCCTAGCTAGCAAGGTGACGTTCCACATCCCTAGAGCTAGTCCATGCTGCCGGCGATCGGCTCGCCCAGGTCTTCTGCCTGGCCTGCCGCCCGGTCTGCACTGCACCCGACCCCGATGATCCTCTCGGCGGGTGGTGAGTCCACGGAGTGGCTGCGGCACCGTGTTGTTCTTTCGGGCTGAGCCCGACCGGGCCCCAAGGGTGAAAGCCCGGCCACCAGACGCTCGCCGACGAGCTTGCCTCCCGGATCTGGCACCGGGAGGGTGCCCCGGTTTCCCTTGTCCGGGCGAGGTAACTAAGCTCCTAGTGCTGCTCTCCATCAGGGTTTTTTGAACCGCTCTTAGTCTGGGCTCTCCCCCGAGACCTGTTTGCCTTGGGAGACCCTACCAGGGGCTGACGCCCCGGACAACATAGCTCCCAGGATCAATGAGCCACTCAAACTCCTCCACCACGTTAAGGTGGCGATTCGCGGACCAACATGTCCCCTGGGGAGGGGGCAGCGCCGGTCTACGTTCCAACCCTCACCTATGGTCACAAACTCTGGGTCGTGACCGAAAGAACAAGGTCGCGGATACAAGTGGCCGAAATGAGCTTCCTCTGTAGGGTGGCCGGGCTCAGCCTTAGAGATAGGGTAAGGAGCTCGGACATCAGGAGGGAGCTTGGAGTCGAGCCGGTACTCCTTCGTATCGAAAGGAGTCAGCTGAGATGGTTCGGGCATCTAATCCGGATGGCTCCTGGGCGCCTCCCATTAGAGGTTTTCCAGGCACGTCCAACTGGGAAGAGGCCCCGGGGAAGACCCAGGACACACTGGAGGGATTATATCTACCGGCTGGCCTAGGAACGTCTCGGGGTCCCCCAGAACGAGCTGGAAAATGTTGCGGGTGAGGGGGAAGCCTGGGTCGGTCTGCTGGGTGTGCTGCCACCGCAACCCGACCCCGGATAAGCGGCGGAAAATGGATGGATGGACTTATTCAGTCTCTTTTTCAAAAACTCAAACTATAGTTGGTCATTGTTGGAGCCCTGGGAAGACCAACCAAGATCATTTGGATTTTATTTTGTGCGTTTTACAAGGAGCAGCAAGGTGAAATTACTGCTGTGTAACTGGAGTCTCGTGTCTTTAAGGAGCACATATACATTGTATGTTTTGTACATTAATAAATCCTAATAATTTTCAAAAATCCCTGTTCATTTAATAAATTACATATTTACTTCAATACGTGTCACGTTGCATGGCACTTTAAAAATGGCAAAAATGATCATGTCCATCCGTTTGTCATGTTTCTATCACTGCCAATCAGAGCTGCAGCAGGTGAATGACTCCTGCAGAGTAATCTTTCCTCTGAATGAATGCCAACAGTAATCTTTTCCAAGACAAAAGCCCGAAGTTAGTATGTTTTTAGTATTGTGAAAAGTGTCTTTATAAAAAGCATATTTAAATGCAAATAGTAAGATCAAAAAACATAACGATTCCACAAAATTAAATATAAAAAGGAATTGGTAAAAAGCCCTCAGTTCCAGGTTTTGTCATACTTGTCATGTTGTTAGCTTAAGAAACTCTGGATGATCAAAAAACTGAAATGATGTCACTGAATATCAAACTGTCTTCCCATGTAAGTAGAGCGCACTGATGTCACATGAGGAGTTCCTCCTTGGAGTCCTGCAGGACTTAGGGAATGAAGAGTTCATCCACTTCCAGTGGCTCCTCAAGCAGGCTGAAATCATAGAAGGCTTCCCAGCTATCCCAAAGAGCCGACTGGAAAAGGCTAACAGGCATGACACGGTGGATCAAATGGTGCAGACCTACAGCCTTCCTGGAGCTCTGCAGGTCACCGTGGAAGTTTTGAGAAAGATCTGCAGGAATGATTTAGTGGAGCGTTTTTCCAAAAGTGGTTCTGAACCCAATGGTAAGTCTTAGACAGTTTTTTAAATTCAGTTCAACATTACCCATCTGCTAATATTTTATCTTTTATATCTTTAATTTACATGATAGGCCTTTAGCTAAACTATGCCAACAACTGAATCATCTTTCCATCATTAAGAGCGAAAAAGCCTATTTAAACTTTCTCTCTCTTACACTCTCTCTCTCTCTCTCTCTCTCTCTCTCTCTCTCTCTCTCTCTCTCTCTCTCTCTCTTTTTATAGATATATGTCTGGCTCACTCAGACAAACCCGATGATGTTGAGGAGACTTCAGAGAACACAAGACCTTCTTCAATTCAACAATCACAGCGAGCTCCTTTCCATCCCATGCCTGGTACTCAGGCTAAAGGTGAAGCTATTGCTGTTTACAGTTTTAGATCTAATCAGAACCGTTTATTTGCCAAGTATGTTATGTTTACATATACAAGGAATTTGTCCTGGTGGGAGGTGCATCAGACTGAACATTTAACAATAACACACAAAAGAACATTTAACAATAAGCAGAGTGCAATAAATGAGATCATTTACGATTGAGTAGAGTTTAAAGTTGAAATATAGTGAAAGAAATTCCACTTCTAGATGAGGCTGGTACGCAAAGGGTCCAGTGATGATTTTATCTGCGGTCAAAGGTGGGCCAAGACCAGCCTCTCCGGTTTTCATCATGCGAGATGTGAGGGCAACTGGCCCAAAGTTGTTGAGGCCGGGTCTCTCCAGCTGTCTCCTAACCTGACCAGTAGTGCTCGTCAGGCGGAGGAGGGTGCTTGTCTTCTTAATGGAAGAAAGGCACTTGAAAGGTGAGGGATTTGGGTCTAACGAGCACACCAGGGGTTTGCGGTGGGAAGGGCAAAAGCATTAGGGGCAGCTGTGGGCTATTAGCTAAACCTGTTGAAGAAACAGTTTGGCTTATTTTCTCTCTCCGACTGCCCACTGAATGTCTGTTCATCACTTTTAACCAAGTAATTTCCTTTATTCCATTGCACACATCCCTTGTGTTGTTCTGCTGGAGTTTGACCTCCAGCTTTCTCCTGTAGTAGTCCTTGCACGCCCTTAGCTTCTCCCTCAAGTCATGTTTGTCAGTTCATCCACAGACCTTCTTCTTTTCATGTAGTTATTTCAAGTCACTGCTGATCCAAGGCTCCTGAGTCCACCTCCACACAGTCCTTCTGGATACAGGCTGCTGTTGGACAATAGGAACATACTTTGGTGTCAGGAGGAGCAGGTTGCGATGAGATCAGACAAAGCCTTAATTGGTGATGCACCATCATATCTTAAGGAGCTTAAATTACCACACTCGAGAGCTGCACTGTGGTTCCTAGACTCTTAAAAAGTAGGATGCATTCAGTTATCAAGCATTACCAGCTTCCACTTTCACTCTGGGGGGCAGGCACCGTCACCTCATTTAAGAGTAGACTTAAGACTTTCCTCTTTGATAGCACTTACAGTTAGGGCTGGCTCGACCTTTGATTCTGGAAGCTTTTTTCAGAGGGCAAGTCAGACAACTCCCCTTGCGATTCCCGAGGGCTACTCACCCTGTGATTCCATCATATAACATCATATTCATTGAATGTGCTGTAACTCTGTTACGTTGTTTATTCTGGTCACATGACATCTATTGCTTCTATCCATTCGGGGACGGGGATCCTCCTCTGTTGCTCTCCCGAAGGTTTCTTCCTTTTTTTCCCTGTGAAAGGGTTTTTCTTGATCTGATGTGAGGTCCTGGACAGGGATGTTGTTTGTGTACAGATTATAAACCCCTCCTATGCAAATTTCTGATTTAGGGCTACACAAAATAAACTGAATTGAATTGAATCTGCCTATGGGGGAAAGTGGCACTGTATTCTTAATATTTTCATTCAGGACATTTTGTGTTTTACTGTTTCTAGTGGGGTAATTAACACACTGATAACATGTTGGCAATGTTTTGTCCAGAGTGATATGAATACAGTCCACAGTAATAACTTCATTCCTTACAGATTTGCTGGTGCCAAAACCAAATCCTCCACGATCCATTTTGTCATACCAATGCATGCTCCAGTCAAACCTCCAGGACAAGTTCATGTGTATAACAGAGGGGTCGTCAAAGCAGAAGGATAAAAAACATCTTGATGATATCTACACAGAGCTTTACATCATAGATATAAATGATGTTGATGACAACACGCTGCATGAGGTCAGACACATTGAGATGACGTCAAAGAAACCAAAAGAAACTGAGCGATCAATTCAGCATAATGACATTTTCAAACACCCTTCTGGAGAAAACACCCCTGTAAGAACAGTCTTGACAAATGGGATTGCAGGAATCGGCAAAACATTCCTGATTTACAAGTTCATCCTGGACTGGGCTGAAGGAAGAGCCAATCAAGATGTGCATCTCACATTCCCCTTTAACTTCCGCCAGCTGAATTTACTTAAGGGTAAAAGATTTCGTTTGGTAGAGCTCATTCACAAATGTATCAGGGAAAGCCGAGATATAAAAGAGGAGGCTCTTAATTACATTTTCACCAGACTTCAGGCTTCAGGAAACACCAACTATGACAAGAGTCAATTTAAACTTCTGTTTGTGCTTGATGGGTTGGACGAAAGCCGCCTTCAACTCGACTTCAGTGACAAGGAAGAATGCTCTATTGATGAGCCACTGTTGGTGAGCGATCTGCTGGCATACCTGATCCAGGGTAAACTGCTCCCCTCTGCTCGCCTTTGGATCACCACACGACCGGCAGCGGCCAATCAGATCCCTCTCGACTTTGTTGACATCATGACAGAGGTGAGAGGGTTCACTGACCCACAGAAGGAGGAGTTCTTCAGTAAGAGATTTGGAGATGTGCAGATGGTCAACAGAATCATGTCCCATATCAAGACATCAAGAAGTCTCTACATCATGTGTCACATTCCAGTTTTCTGCTGGATCACTGCTACAGTTCTGAAGCAATTGTTAGGCAAAGATGACAGAAAACAAATCCCTCAAACTCTGACTGAGATGTATGCGAAATTCCTTGTGTTTCAGATCAAGCAGACAGCACTTAAGTATGACACAGAGGAAAACATCAAGATCATTGAGTCACTTGCAAAGCTGGCTTTTCACCAGTTGGAAAGAGGAAATCTGATCTTCTATGAGACAGACCTGAACAACAGTGGCATTCATCTTAGTCAAGCATCATTGTACTCAGGAGTGTTCACACAAATCTTCAAGGAAGATGATGGACTTAATGAAGACAAGATGTTTTGCTTCGTACATCTGAGCATTCATGAGTTTTTGGCAGCTGTTCATGTGGTCCTGTCACTTTTTAATCACAGAAAGGATGTGATGGCTAAACCTCAAACACTTCTCCAACATCTGCATAAGCTTTTCAGAAAAACATCCACAACTGAGGTCTGTATAATATCCGTGGACAAGGCCTTGCAGAGTCCAAATGGACACCTTGACTTGTTCCTCCGCTTCCTGCTGGGCCTTTCGTTAAAGGCAAATCAGGAGCTCTTACAAGGCCTACTGAAACAAACGGGAATAAACACAGACACCGACCGACTTGTGAAGTACATCAAACAGAAGATCAGGGAGAATCCCTCTCCAGAGAGATGCATCAATCTCTTCCACTGTCTGAGTGAACTGAAGGACAGTTCCCTTGTGGATGAGGTCCAATATTACCTGAGACAAGGAAGCCTCTCAACAGCCAATCTCTGTCCTGCTCAGTGGTCAGCCCTGGTCTATGTGATACTGTCCTCTGAAAAGGATTTGGATGTGTTTGACCTAAACGAATACTCCAAATCAGAGCATGTTCTTATGAGAATGCTGCCATTGGTCAAAGCATCAGCAACTGCACGGTAAATATTTGTTTTAACTTGTTTAAATGCTTTATTGAAATTATTAGTTAAACTTAATGCAGTATCATTATGTTCACGGAAATAGGAATACATTTTCTAAACAACTATTCACATTGTATTTGACACATATCATATTTCAAGGATCGAAAGATCATTAATTGTCATGATGCAACATAGGGTTGCACAACAATATACAGCTGTAGTCCGTTAACACAATAATGGAACAATAATGGGATGAGCCAAACAAAATATGGCTTGTGAAAGCGCCCCTAGGTACAATGCAACCACACACAATAACAAGTGTTTCAGTCTTTTATATTACAGAATTTTTTTTTAATGAGTAACATTATCTTCTACTATATTATTTAAGATCATAACCATAAAAAACTATATTATCTCACTTCCATTTTCTATCAGACTGAACCAATGTGAGCTCTCACACCTCTCGTGCGATGCCCTGGCTTCAGTTCTCAGCTCGCAGTGCTCAAGCCTGAGAGAGCTGGACCTGAGTAACAACAACCTGCAAGATATCGGAGTGATGTTGCTCTCTACTGGATTGAAAAATCCCTACTGTAGACTGGAAAATCTAAGGTCAGTCAGAAATGTTCACATCCTGCATTTGGCTTCACTTGACTTCAATGGATTTAAACTTTCCATTCAGTTATGTACATTATTTCAACGTTGAATCTTTTTTGCCCAATAACATGCATACACTGATTGCTCCCTGTTATAATCCAGTTTACACAAAAGAAAGTGTAATTTTGGTGTAAACAGTTTAGTCTGTGGGACAATCTCATGAGAATTTGAACAACTTATTCCATAATATAATAATCTAAATTATTTTTTCATGTAAAATTGTAAAATTAAAACATATTCTATATGAACTATATATATATATATATATATATATATATATATATATATATATATATATATATATATATATATATAAATTATATAATTAATGAAAGACCACCACATGCAGGTTGTCACACTGTAAGATCAGAGAGTTTGGCTGCGCTTCTTTGGCCTCATCACTGAGCTCCAACTGCTCCCATCTGACGGAGCAGGACCAGAGCTACAATCCTCCAGGAAAACCCGAAGGGAAGGCATATTGGAAAGTAAAAGAACGCAAAATGTACAGTACACTTGTTCATTTTTTGTTTCCTTGCTCATATTTTTCTTTATAGGCTTTGAAAATGAGCGTATTTCTCAGTATTTGACAAAACATATCGCAATATAAATTGATTAAAATATAATGAGCAGTCCTGATAAAACTGACAATATAAACTTTAATCATTGTGTTGTTGCGAGTGCCTTAATCTTCCTATTTTAATTTCATAACAAAACTATTGAATGATTTATGACAATTGACATATTGTACATATGTATTGCTGTAAAGTACATTAAATATCTTAGAATAAAGTTTGCCTATGGACTTTTTTTATTGCTATTTTTTCCTAGATCAAAAAAGCCAACAACCTCTCAGCTGACAGAGGTCTGCTGTCACAATGTGGGACAATACAGCAGCCTGAGAGAGCTGGACCTCAGCAACAACAACCTGCAGGATGAAGGACTGAAGATGCTCTTTGTTGGACTGGTGAGCCCCCACTGTGGACTGGAAAATCTCAGGTGTGTCCACTGTTCTGTCACTTCATTTGAAGGTGCTAAAAATTCAAAGCATTAATGTCGTAACATACAAACTATTTGCTTTGTAAACATGTAGTGGAGTAGTGGCAGCATGTGTAAAATTAAGTGACTCTGCCTCTGCATGCTTCTCTGTGCATTTTCTAAGTAACCGGTTTCACACCGGTCTATATATCACATATAATCTATATATGTGATATATAGATTGTAATTTGTGATTTTGAGCTATACAAAATAAACTGAACTGAATTGAATTGAATGTAGGGAGGCGTGTGGAGGCAATCCTCAACCATGTTCTCTGAATTCGGAATTTAGCAACTTAAATACGTTTGTCTGTATTATTTGTTTCTTTCTATGATGCCCGTCTTGGTGTTTCATTGCTCGAATATCTCAACCTATCAACAATGTTGTTCTCAAACCAATGAATTGTCATCACTAAATGTATTGTTCAGTCTCAGTTGGTGTAACCTGTCGCAGAGAAGCGCTGAATATCTGGCCTCAGTTCTCAGCTCTCAGAACTCCAGTCTGAGAAAACTTGACCTGAGTAACAACGACCTGCAGAATTCAGCCGTGAACCGGCTTTCTTTGGGACTGGAAAGTCCAAATTGTAGACTGGAAACACTGAGGTCAGTAATCCTGAATCTGCGCTTTTACTTTGAGGTAATCAAACCTTAATTCTAGCGTGCCAGCATGAAAGTGGTCCTTGGAGAACTAAGCATGTTCTCTCAGCAGGTTGTCAGGCTGCCTGGTCACAGAGGAAGGCTGTGCTTATTTGGCCACAGCTCTAATCTTCAACCCGTCCTATCTGAGAGAGCTGGACCTAAGCTACAATCATCCAGGAGTTTCGGGGATGGAGCTGTTGTCTGCTGGACTCAAGAATCCACAATGGAGACTAGAAACTCTGAGGTACTCAACAGTTCTCTTGCCGATTGCCGATCTGGTAACATTATCAGCTGCTCAGTGGCCATTGTGGTGGTTCTTGATCAATAGTTTCTCTTTTTTAGTCGAAGCTGTAATCATGTTCGTTTGGTGTTGAGTACCCTTGCTTTGCTCCTCCTGTTTTCGTTGAGTCACTTCCTGTCTGCATGGCAGGCGGCATCAAAGTGAAGCTAACAGCGGCTTAAACTTGCATTCTCCCTCCTGATCATCGAGGGGCAATTCCTATTGTATAGAAGTCTATGAGAATATTACCCTATTATATATATACTTCCGTAGCTTCACCGTACGATTTGCCGACTTGAGCCTGACGAGAAAGCACGTATTGTTAAGGAGTTTCTCTTCTCAGCTACCGCGAGTCGCTGGGTCGCTCGCCTCACAGTCTACCAGCAGGCTCGCGCTGCAAGCTCAGCGTCCAGATTGAACATTAATCGCGCAGACGAAAAGCTGCAGCTGATACCTGTCAGCTGTCCTTTACATGACTTCACTTAGATAGTAAGACCGGTGTGTCGATCTGTGTTAGGCCAATCGTACGTTTGCTGTTTGATTAATCCAGTCAGACAGGTTCACAAAAGCCTTAAAAGTTAACATGAAACGGAAAGAGTACTTAGAGCGCACAGTAACCTGTTAGAAATAAACAGTGAGGACTCTTTTTCCAAGGAAAGCGTCCTGATCCTAACAAGTTAGAGGTACTTATCCCTGCTACTTTAAGAGGACACTGCAGCTCAGCTCTGTCAGGTCTGCGCTGTACTGACATTTTGTATGCGCTGTTTACTGTTTTAGTGTTTTTCTGTTTTTCTGTTTTCTTAAATGTCTTTTTTATATTTAACTTTGCTAACCTTTTACTCTTTGTCTTGCGGGAACCAATCTTTAGTTGCTCATACTCCAGCCCAGCTGCACAGCAGCTTTGCCCGTGTGGTTCCTTATCACAACTGATCAAGATGGCCCAAAGATTATCTGCTCTATGCTCAAACCTCAGGGTTCTATGTGTGGCCGACTCATGAAATGTCTGTCGTGAGCCACCGTAGGACAGAGTAAGCCTTAGCTCCTCCCACTTCCTGATTGGTAATTAGTCTGGGCCAGTACATAAGCGACCACCATTAGATGCCTCCTTTCTCTCTCTGGCCCCCAGGCTATGGTAAGGTTTGACTTGGGATCACTAAATTGAGGCCCATTGGCGATCGCGTTCACCTTGTGCCCTCTCTCATTGACTCCCAGGTTTCGGTCCAGCTACAGGGATTCCTGGTTCCCCGAAAAGCTTGCATGGCTGTTGACCCTCGCTGCTGCTGCTGCTGTTTTGTTTGAATTATTTTATTTACTTGCATTCTTGGTTTTGTTTGCTTTTGTTTACATTTTGTGCTGCATGGTTTTGTTTTATTTTGCTTTTGTTTTGCATTGTGTTGTGCTGCTTGGCCTTTGTTTTGCACGTTTAGTTCTTAGTTGACGGCCTACAAGTATATTAAGACATATCTTTGGTTGTTTTCTTTAGATGTGTTGGGACGTCCCGTGTTTTTATGATCTGGTTAAGTGCTACAATAAATGTTATATTCTTTTGAACTGTTCCTTTCATGTCCTGAAGTCACCCACCACCACATGGATCTTTAGGGCCCCGTGCGTGGCTCTTGGTTACATTTGCTCTGACCTCAGGGTCCTATGCTCTGACCTCAGGGTCCTATGCTCTGACCTCAGGGTTCGAGGTTCAAGACAAGCCCCTGAACCAGCCTGTCAGCAGTCAGTAAGTGAAAAGATATGGGTGTGAAATTGAATGATCTTCTTGAATAAAGATTTGGGCTGCCTGTGATGCCACGCCCTCATATGTTTTGAACTTACAAGTCCACACAGGGAAGCCTGATGGGGGAGCCCATCAAAAAAAATCAAGAAATGAGAGTTGTCCTGGACATGACTCAAGGACTCAGTGGGCACAACATCACATGCAACATTTTTTTTTACCTCACAAAAGCTGGGACAGGAGCTGCTCCTAAAGAGGAAGCTGAATGTGGTGGGAACAATACGGAAAACAAGTCTGAGCTCCCATCCCAACAGCTACAGTTCTACAAAGTACAGGCCTGTCAACTCTTCCAAGTGTGTGTATCCTATAAAAAGCAAGAAGGTCTCATGAGTACACTACACAGGGATGGGAGCATATGTGGCCAGGAGCATCACTCAAATCTTGATTAGAATTGATTTTCTTTTTTTATTAGACTTCATAAATACAAAAAAAAGGATCTAACAAAAGTAAAGGGCAATTATTAACCATATATGCTGTTTATATTGCTTGTAATTTTGAAGAAGTAAACATCTGTTGAGTATTTTAACATCAAATTGTGTGATTGTGTTCATTTATGAACCCATAAATGCAGCGGGTCCACCAGACCCACAAATACTGGCTGAATAACCAAAATATGAACACCACACAAAGGTTAAACAGTTACATTATTTACGTAATTCTGAAATTTTCTCTTTCCATACATTTTCCAGAGGGCAGCAGAGTGTAATAACACGCATGAGAAGCAAAAAAGTGTCTTCTCTGATCAGCAAGCAGTAGTTATTTTTTTTCACCAGCGTTTTCGTTGGACTAAAAAAAGCAGACTTTACAATGTTCCTAAATGACCTGTCGCCTCTCTCGATGACGACCATCTCCATACAGTGCATGGACTTAGCGCATCAACAAACATGTGTAAAGACCTGTGTGTATGCAAACGGTCAGCTAGAATGTCGGTCACATGTCGTGGAAGCAACGGTTTCTGTCAAACACACCTAAACTGATCGTGATATTCCCTCTTTTTCTCGTTCAGGTTTGATCTTTGTGGAGAGTTTAGGATTGTTCCTGGGCCTAGGAAATGTAAGTACTTTACCACCCTTACTCATTTATCACTCACCCCTTAAAGGTAAGTGAAAAACAGTGTCTGCTGTGCCTGACCGTACTTCTCAACACAATCACAGAACTAACCCTTTTTTCTTCGGGTGACCGTGTGGGTCTTTTTTCACATGATTAGATCTGTTTTATGTTGATCATAGAACACTTTAAGGGCCTTTGGTTTGTACACCAGACAGCAGTTGTTTACCTGTTTTTCCAAGGTAGTAAATAAGAAGTGGAATGTTCTTGAAATTTATTAGTCTGTCAACAACAGCGGACATTCATAACGTTTGTTGCTTTTCTGAATGATTGCTTCAAATTTTAGTCAAGTTCTTCCAATACTGATACCCAAAATGGAAAAGTCTCCGGTACAGCCTAAAATACTAGTTTGGGTGTGGATCATATACTGTGGATTTAGTCATCATGACGTCAACCATCGGTTAGCGGACTGCCGTTTTGAGGCCTCTTGGCCGGTGCCATATTGGCATCTTCTCTACTGTCCAGCACTGGACGTTTTAAAACATTTCTACTTTGACTTCACTCTCTAGAACCAAAGGTTCCAGTCTGGTTTCAGAGAGTCCGATCCAATATTACATTATGATATAATGTATCGGCTCCTCTACGTTCCACATGAACAACAACAACACGTGGCACTCGCAACCTGATAACCTCCCTCATAGAAATCAGATGTTCAGTATTAGGGAAAATGATATCCTGAGGAAGACCTTTGCAATTGAAATAACTGTGAATAATACTTCCCTTCAGTGACCAACTGTGACCCTCTTCCTCCTGGCAGATGCCTGTGAACTCACCCTGGACCCACACACAGCACACAGGAATTTACTCCTGTCTCAGGGTGACAAGCATGTCACAAACGTCCAAAACGTGCAGTCCTACCCTGATTGCCCAGAGAGGTTTGAGCACAGGCGCCAGGTCCTGTGCACAAACGGTCTGACCGGCCGCTGCTACTGGGAGGTGGAGTGCCAGGGACCTGCTTTCGTAGGAGTGGCGTACAGAGGGATCGGCAGGAAAGGACAAAGAGATGATTCATTGCTCGGTTGGAACGACCAGTCATGGTGCCTGCAGAACTACAGGAACACCGCTTGGCACAACGGGAAGGCCAGAGTCCCGCCTACTACATCGTACCACAGCCCCCAGAGAATAGCAGTGTACCTGGACTGGCCCGCTGGCACGCTGTCCTTCTACAGAGTCTTCTCTAACGTACTGATCCACCTCCACACCTTCAGCTGCACATTTACCCAACCGCTCTATCCTGCGTTGAGGGTTATAGGTACTAATTCGTACGCGGTCCTGCACACATGTTAGTATTCTATAATGGCGCTCCCGGGAATATGTGTTGACATAATTCACCACTGTGCAGACGAAAGGTAGAGAAACGAGCGATACACCTGGGAGAGTTACTGAATGAAATGAATGAAGTAAATATTAATATATGTTGTGGGTTGGCATCAGCTTGTAACAGACCTGTTTTTAAACTAGTGCTTATTCACAAAATATTTCAGAGTTTTCAGCAACATCACAGTCGAGGCCACTCGTAGCCAGGGTCGGTAACCTGGAGACACCGACGTTAACGCAGTGCACGGAAAACAAGTCTTTGCTTGGTTGCGTCTTGCTTTAAATGCTCGTTGGCCTCTACATGCACAGATGGAGCAATTCATCATTCAACATCTGGCTGTTATAGGGAAAGAAAAAACCAATGTATTTCTTGATTTACAAGTCAATTTTGGAATGTCACACCAGCAACTTCACCCAGGCTTGTCTCAAAGAAAAAAGAGAGTTTAAAGGCAAAAGGAAAAAATAATAATTTTTCATTCTCTGGTCAGTTGAGAGATGTTGTCTTCGCTCAGACTAGTGGAGAGAAAAGATCCAACACATACATGTAGGTGTTTATATGACTGCTTTGTCTCCAAAATATTCAAGAGTAATCCTCATTTGAATATGTAACTCTGACATTTCAGAAAACATGTATGACAATCAACTGGGGAAATGTTATGCTCATAACCCAATTTAATGTTTTAACCTATTCGCATGCAGTGACTTCAAAATGTATTCTTTTTTTACAATCCATATATTAAAAGGCTGATTTCTCAAAATGTTTTTTCATACGATTGTTGGCCGTATTTTTTTATTTATGCTGTGATAAAAAGAGATATTCAACATGTGTGTATCTTGCTAAATTACTATCTTCTGTGAAACAACTAAGAATTAATTTGAATCCATTTGCGGATAAATAGTTTGCACTTCTCTTATGCACGGCATCTTGTTAGGTTTGTTTTGTGAATATCACTGTACTATTATTATGTGTGGAAAAGTTGAACACTTTAATAAACACATCAAAAAGTGTTAGAAACAATGTGTAACATGTTTCCATACTGCTGAATTTATCCTTTTGATATCACGATTCTACTTTATTATAATATTCACAATATTAAAAGAAGTCAGGGCTGAATGAAATCTATACAATCCCGCCATCTAGTGGCCAAACACAAATGGTGCAGCTTCGCAACATCTTTGGCGACGTAACTTCTGAGAAACACTGCCCTAAACTTTGATTTATGAGTCTAGACTGATAGTAATGTGAATAAGACTCAGTGCAATTCTTCACTGGTGACTGCTCAGTGTTGCAAAGTAAGGACTACAAACATGTCCTCCCCTAAGCACCGCCAACAGAGAAGGCCTTGCCATTATTAAGATGATAAATATAGATTTGATGACAGTATGAGATACGCTATTTGGGATATTGGGATTATTATTGATATAGACGTGTCTTATGTGAACAAAAGGAAGAAAAACAACTGAGTTCTGCTTGTTTTGGTACCTGACCTTACAACTCTGTGGAGCCATAGGCTTACAGTCACAGGACAGGTGCAGTGTGCATGCTCACTACTATGCTCACTACATAAAACACATGCTGCCTCCGCTCACTTTAGCTCATCAGGACTTTTCTTGTTTTCTGTGGTTGGTTCACTGCGGATGTGAACAACACAGCAGAGATAGTAGCAGTAGTATGCATTTCATAGGGAAAAGTGTTACAGCATGTATAATATTGATAATTAGTTTATTATATATGATTTGTATGGTCATTATGATACATACATTGAGAGCCATATAATAACACACACACACACACACACACACACACACACACACACACATATATATATATATATATATATATATATATATATATATATATATATATATATATATATATATATATATATATATATATATATACACACACACACACACACACACACACACACACACACACACACACAGATTTTATAATTTTAAATAACAATAACGTAATACATAATAATAATAATAATAATAATAATAATATAGTATTTTTATTGCTACAACTACTACTACTAATATGGAGGATCACGAGTCATTCCCAGGCCAGCGCGGAGATATAATCCTTCCACTGTGTCCTCTTCCCCGGGGTCTCCTACCAGTTAGATGTTCCTCCAATGGTAATACTAAAAATGATAAAACAAAAGCAAATACAAATAATGACTTCATTCAAGCTATTTGTTGATATTGACAGGTGACGCTCAGTGTGCCCTGTGGCTGCTGTACTGCTGTTCAGCACCAGATGGCGCTTGGGAGCCAATTTAACATCCACTCCAACTGGGCAGGATCCTTCCCTTCAAAGGGAGCACTGTTGGACTCCACTACTGTCACCACTAGCATCTACAGTACTTCCCCCACTGTCACCACTGCAATACATCCAAGCCTGCTGCCATATTATAAATAATAATGTAAAGAAACTTAATTTACATAATACATACATTGTTTCCCAATACAAACAGAACCCATTAAAAGAGATGAAAGGATCTAAAATGGCATCAAATCACAGTAAAAAACGAAAGTGATTGCAAACCCTGATCTCACGCAGATTATTTCACTGTCTCTCTGAGAGGGAAAAGGCTCCATCACCTTTGTGTGAGAATCTGGAGCTTAGATAAACAAGGAGGCATGTGAGTTTCTGAGGTTGCAGGGATGGACATATGAGGACAAGTTACATCACATTTACATTTAGTTTTAGCTGACGCTAAAACAAAGCAACTTATATTTTTTCTATACACCGTAGACACATCACGGGGAGTTCAGATGAATAGGTCGTGGCAACGATACCATGATGAAGAAACCCCAATTAAGTGTTGACACTGTGATATGACGCCTCTTTTAAATTGTGTGGACGTGCATGAACAAAAGTTGGTCAAATAAATACAATATAATAACTTTGTACAAAATAAAAAAGATGACTCCAGAGGAAAAATTATGGGGATTTATTTTCTGCTGGGCTCTCCAGTGGAAGATGAAATGACATGATGTAATGGCTATGACACCTGCTCAACACTGGTGTAGTGTCATTCTCTGGCAGCAGAGGGTGCAGTGGTGCAGGATTTGACACGACTGACACATTTCCTGTTCTCAAACTCTTGCCCCGGCCTTTTATGACTTGAGAGTACTTTTCTACAGCTTTGTCTGTAGCCACTGATGCAGAAGCGTTGTCGTTCAACAAAAGAAAATGTTCATCTTTGCTTTAAATGCGCTGACAACGCTCATCATGTCAGCAACAGTCTTACCTTTGCCTTGCATTTCACAGTTCAAATGGTTCAGTTTCCCAGTGATGTTTGTTAAAAATGGAAGGTCAAGTAACTTCTCAGTGCCCTGAAGCAGCAAGGCGCCTCCCCCTTTGGGTTGCATGAACTCTTTGGCTTCACCCAGAAGTGACAAAAAACGCTACAAAATTCGTCCCCAAGTTCCCAACTGAGAGCCATCGGATTTCTGTGTAACAGGTCACCGTATTCACCCGACAGCTCCTCAATAGCACCTTGAAGATCCTGTGCTGTTTGGCTTCGGAGCGGACGCCATTTATAATCTTCACGACAGCAGTCATCACATGATCAAAGCCAGTTATTTTTGCACATAGCGCCGGCTGGTGAATTATGTGAATTAAGTCTGGGTCACCTTTGCATTGCACTATGAAGCCTGCATACCAGCCCGTCATGGCGGGAGCCCCCGTCTGTTCTCACCGACACCAGCTTTTCTAACGGTACCTTTTTCTACACGAAGAACCTCTTCAACCGATTCCCCTTGTTGTTGTCTTCAGGGGCAGAAGTGTCAGGACTTCTTCTTTTGTGGTGAAATCATCAAACGCCGTCCAGATAAACATCATCAGCTGAGCTGTACTGCTGCGGTCCAATGGACTTGTTGCACTCGATGAAAAACCAGCTACACTCAGCCGGATCCCGGTCAGTTGCTTCGTCAAGTTTTCGGATAGAGCAGACACTCTTCTAACCATCGTACTCGCCTCCGGTTGGACGTCGGACAGCGTGGTCATGGCATCGGGCCCATTCTTCTCATCTTTAAAAACAATGTTGGCAACAATCATTGTTGCTTCATTCAAGACCTCCCTGCCAAAAAAAGCTTTCTTGTTCTTCATTAAAACATTTGCAGCCTGCAGGCCACGGGTGTTTTCTGTCTGTAGTGTGCTGAGTAGTGAGCATGGAAGCTTTTGTGACACTTACTGAGGTGTCTCTCTCCAAACTGAACCGCTTCACCGTCACAAATGACGCACAGACATTTTAACTTTAACTGTCGTAGAAAATAACTTTTCCTCCCAATCATTTTGAAAATAGTATGTTTTCTCCCATTTTTTCTTTTGTTTTGAGCTTCAAAGCTACATTGTAGCTGCACTCTAAGAAGGCGGTTTGACATTGTCAAGCATGTCAGACAAGCTCAGAGTTCATAGAATCCAAACACATTTTTGTTTTTAAATTTGTATATTAAATCTTGTAATTATAAAACCACTAATGCAAACCCGTTTGA
>NW_027175887.1:605000-630000 GCF_023055335.1 Clinocottus analis
TTAAGTCTGAAGATACAACGTTGTCTCTCCACTACTATTTGCTGGATAATACAGCGTAGAATCATCGGCGCGTAGTTGCATACTTGCTTTACGCAAAACAGGAGTTGTCCCAGACAACGATGTAGTGACAGGAACACACTGTTTATTTATTATTCTACCTTCTCAAACCCTGCTTTCCCCTCTGTTCCTTATTGTGCCCCATGTCTTTCACCCTCCTCCTTTTTCCTCATCTTCTTTTTTCAGTGCTAAATATGGAATCTAAGTAGCTGTAAAGGAACTGGATGTATTCTAACACTGCATATTGTGCAGTTTAGTAAATTCTCAGCGGTCTTCCTCTCTGCTATAATACCGTTTGCTCTTGTCTGAATCTCTCCCTCCATGTTCCTCCTTTCCGAGGCGGAGCGACCAGAAGGTGCTCATTTGGTCTATCTGCACACAAACACACACTCCCATCCTCACTCACTCACACACACACCTTAATGCATGGTGGCATGCTGTGCCGCGTGCCCCAAGGGTGTGTGTTTGTGTCTGTGTATGTGTGTGATGGAGAATGGGAAGAGAGTCGTTGCCCTGCTGTTGAACCCACTACATTTCTGTCCTCCTCTTCCATCGCTCTCTCTCTCTCATGCTCAGCGATTACAGGCTTGAAACCTTTTCTCCACGTCCTAATTTCCAAAACATTCAAACAAACTAACGGAATTTATGGAGTAACGGTAAAAAAATAAGCCTTGTGAGTGTGTGTGTGTGTGTGTGTGTGTGTGTGTGTGTGTGTGTGTGTGTATGTGTGTATGTGTCTTTGTGGGGGTGAGTTGGTGTGTTCGATCGTCCCTTTCTCTATTTTTCTTCAAACCAGTGCGAAGCTGTCCTCATACATTTGAAAATGTAAATGTATCCATGTGTGTTGTGAAGTATCATAAAACACAAAACAGCACGCTTGCTGAGGCTGAAGCGTCTGCTCTTTGCACCCTTCCTCGTCGACACTGCCAATAAAGTTTGTTCAAAGCAGTGACACTGTTCAAACTGTGTTTGTATGCTAACATTTGCCAATAAGCATTTAGCAGCTTGGGATTAATAGGAATATACTTTGCGTGGAACTTGTTTGGTTATAAATGAGTTATTGGACACATGGAAATGTGACCTCATGGTTGCATTTTAGGGAACAAGTTAAGAGATGACAGTAGTCAGACACACAAGGTGGAATGAAAGGTCATGGTCAGGTTTAGGAAAAGGTCGTGGTTTGGGGGAAAGTAACAACGTCGTCTACAGGAGTTAAGCTAAATAATGTTACATTTGTTTTTGACTTTTTTTGTGCCAACCTATTTGGTTTTATACAAAGACCAAGTTTAACAATGAAGATACAATGTTGTACAATTCTTCACTTGTCTTTGCTACATAATACATTGTCAAATCATCGGCATGTTTTACGTAAAACAGATGGCAAACCATTTGTAAACATGGCAAAAAAGGAAGTCCAATACAGTATTACCTAATAATTATGCAGACGCTCTTTAGATATTTAATCATTCCCGTAGCTTCATCTACTGACTTACATCCTGCTTTCCCCTCTCCTCCTCTGTTCCTTTTGTCTTTTACATTCCTCACTTTTTCTCCCTTTTCTTTTCTTTGTGCTACATATGAAACCTAAGTCGCTGTAAAGGAACTGAATGTATTTTGACGCTGCGTATTGTGAAATCCCATTGATTTGTTTGTTGCTATTTAGTTGAGGAGGCTCCGTTCAAGTCACCGCGATCAAACAGACAAAAAACATCTGCATTAATGGTATAAATTTGTATGGAATATCTGTCCCTCATTGAGTTAGAATGGAAGAAGCTCTCACGCTCAAAACAATAACACTGAAAACTTTGACCAATGTGTCAAGAAAATTGTCCAATGTGATGCAGTTAATAGTGAAATCCCACATTGAGTAGATCCTATTACACGTAGGAGCAAAATGTTAAAAAGCCAACGAGTTTTCACAGCCCAGTGTAATTTGTTGCGTCTCTTTGACTGAACAGCCATTGTGTGAAACCAATTCAACTTGAATTGTGGCGGCGGTGTCGATCAGCTATACGACAATATGAACTTTGGGTCTCTTCGTGCTCCGACCTGGATTTGAACCCAGACTGAACCTTTGTTGACCCCTCCAAAGTTGACACAATGCAAGTCAGTTAGTCAGCATATATTTTGCTTGCAGCAATTCATTGTTCTGAACCTCCATGAACCCTGAACAACCCCGTCTCCTAAAGGTGATGCTACACACTGCTCGTTTGTTTTTTCCAAACACATTCTGGAGGAACCAACACTGCTGCTAGATTATTTTGAAGCTGTTTTTCTTCTAGTCCAGATTGAGTTATGAGGTTTAGTGTATATAAAAAAGGTTTGAACATTTTGAGCCATTCAAAAATAATGCAGGGAATAGAAAACGTGAATTATTGACGGGAGAGAAGATCTGGGAAACAAAATAGCGAGAGAGATTAATAGAATTCCTTTCGTGTCCTCCCTTATAAGAAGATCATGTGTGAAGGGCACATTTAAAGCCCAACAAGAAGTGGACACACGTGAACTGAAACACATGTTTTTTTACACCGTCAGCACCAGCCAGCACATGTTACTTTTACATGTAAACACATTGTAGCCACACATGGGATACAATACATATGTGAACTGCAAATATTAGTTTCAAGGTGTTTTTCCACATATGATCGACAAACTGTGGGGTACTAAAAGATTTACATGGGAAGTAATCACATGTGCACACAATATAATACAATACAAATATTTTCTCCAAGTTTTAATGTATTTACATTCATTGTATGTGCTTTTAGAACAAACAACAACATACAAATTTGATTCATATACTTTTAGGTCTAATAATTAATCTAAAGAGTGCTGAAAAAGTAAACACTACAACAGTTTAGACCTTGGTTATGTTTTGGGGAAGAATGTATTATAAAATACGTTTTCCACTTCATCCTGAATAGAACCATACACGTTTAGTTGCTCTTAACTTACGAGTTGTCTTACCATCAACCCCTCCAGCAATACTAGAGCCGGAGAGAAAATGACACTATAAGCTTCTTGTATCAGTAAAGTTTTTGTCCTGTAATGACGCTCTAAACTACACATAGCCCATTGATTTGGATTCACAGAGAAGACCCTGATGGTGAACTCGATCTGAACCCACTCTGGCCTCCCAGGCCGCAGGTTTGTCCACAGCGTTGATCATTTTATATAAATAAAGAAAGATTTATTCATTATTTATTTGACATTTGAAAAGCTGGATGAAACTAAAACAAAGAACTCTTTGTTTACTGTCTTGTTTTACTGATATGAACAGTTGTGAGCACAGAGTTTTGGGTAACTAAGGTAATATTATTAAAAAAAATTGAAAATAAATGTATTGGGCTCTCTGTATTTCAGTTAATGATCATGGTGGCAACAGTAAGTTTGGGCATTTTTTGCACTGATTCCACGTCTCTCATTTAAATGTGACTTATTTCCTTAAACAACCCTTTTATCTAGAAGCATTATGTCCAATGAGCATTAGCAAACAATGACCATGAATTAATATAAATGACCATTTAACCAGTTCTGTACAACAGAGGACGAGGTGACCTTTGACCCTGCAATGCGGCGACCTATGTTCAACCCAGGATCGACCCTGCGCCGACCCCGCGGGGCAGGAAGTGATGAGCGGATTTTCTTTGTAACAGGCGCTTTGGAAGAGTTCATCAAAAAACAGCAGCACTGAGATCAACGACGGCAAAAAAATGTCTGGAGCTCCTCGCCGAGCCTGCAGTGCCCCGCCTAAGATGGCTGCCACCGCTTATCGCTTTCGCCGACTCTAAGATGTCTGCTGTGAATGGGGTCGGTGTGAAAGGTGATATCGCATACATCCTGTTGGCATGTTGCTTCTGTCTTTTTTAACGTGCACTATATTCATGTCACAATAGGAAAAGCACAGGTGGAAATAATAAAATCAATCCTTTTTTTAGCTGCTTCAGTTTCAGTCCTGATTGTTTGTTCTCATGGCTCAGCGAGGCCCTTAAAGAAACAATGTGTAGGATTTTGGATGATCAGCAGAAATATTTATATGATAGTAACACCTATGTTTTATAATTATAAGTATATAATCATCCGAACAATGAAATTGTTGTGTTTCCGTTAGCTTAGAATGAGCTCCTTCACATCGCCATGTTTCGCCATGTTTTCTAAAGTAGCTCAGAGCACCAGCGATGTATCTCCAGACTTTCCCGCCTGTGAGTTCACGTACAGTTTTCATCTTCATAGTGCCGTCTCCATCTCGGCTGTGACGACACAACGTAACTCCCAACCAAACAAAAACGTAGGCAAATAGGTGGATCGTGGAAACGGCAGCCAGCTGTCAATCAAAAGCAGCAACCCTTGATTATGCATACCTTCAAATTTTAATAGGATTCAAACAGATGGGTTACGTTACACATACAGGGGAATTAGTTACGTACCACAAACACAATTGTATCATGCTGTAAACATGTTTAATTCTGATGTAAAGTTAAACATTTTGTTATGGAGGTTTATGAAGATGAACTCAATGTTGGCAGTTTTTGCAGCTTTATTTGCTTATTTGCTCTTTATTTTCTTATTTGGTGCTGCCTAGTAGTATTTTTTTTGGCTCTAATCCAATCCAATCCAATCCAATCTAATCTAATCTAATATAATCTAATCTAATCCAATCTAATCTAATCTAATCTTTTATATAAAGTGGACCAGGAACCATGAAAAAACAGGTTGATGTCGTAAAGTCCGTTTGATAAAGATCGGAAGCCGGCGTGGACTCGGCGCGGCGGCTGAACCGTCGCGGAGGCTTCTGACCTCTCGCTGAACCCGGGTGCTGCGTGTGTGAGAGACGACCCCAGGCTGAACCTCGGCTGGGGTCAAAGGTCATGGTTGAAGGCCGGGTCACTGTGCCTAAGCAGAGGTGTTGAGTTGAAGGCTGGGTCACTGTCTTGCGCCCCCTTTTGGACAAACTGGGTCACTGCAATATTATTTTGGTGATTCAAAGTCATCGCCTGAAACAACTAAATTTACTTGGAGGAAAGAATCAAATCAAACCCATGGCCCTAAGAAAAATATTTTTAGTGCAGGTGTAGAGCCAATAAATTGAGAAATGAGAGGGAACAGATGTATGAATTATACAAATATTGTGATAAACGTGTCTTATTATATTATTATGTGTTTATATGCTATACACAAACATATACCACTAAATTACAGGTAATACTATCTCTGTTAAATGTACTTAAAGCCACGGCAGTGATGTTACGTTCATGTCACTGGGTCACTTTATTTCTTCCCACGACTGACAGGCCTTCTTCTATCTGGGCCCTCGGGCCACTCAAAGCTGAACCAAAATCAGTCAAAAATAAATACAAGTAAACAAACATCACAAGAACACAAATAAACATTAAAATAAAAATAGAAATATAGTAATTCAATCTGATAATATATAGCTTCTATACATGTGATTTTTATTCATGGCAATAATTGCAAAAGAAATTAATGATCTATTTTTATTTATATTGTTGGTATTGTTCTTTTCTTCTTTAAAACACAACAGTCCATCAGTCCATCATGTTTTAATCATCAATTCTTGCCAGCTACTCTGCCTTCATGAGAAAGGTTTCTGTATTTGTTTCTAGTTTCATGGTCCACATAAGTCATGTGACTTCTCGATGGAAGGAAGAAGAGTCCGTGAGATTTACAGAAGAGTCAACCTGGATTCTCTAAACGGGCATTTTAAACCAGTACACTCTCTATATTTATTAGAACCAACACCATACTTGCCCAGCACCCATGGGTAGTAACCCCATATATATATATATATATATATATATATATATATATATATATATATATATATATATATATATATATATATATATATATATATATATATATATACACATAACATAAAAATAACAGAACAGCATTGTTTCGGTCAATTTATGCAAATATTAGGTTGTATTTGACCCACGCTGGATTAATATTTGACCAACGTGTTCTCAGCATTGTTGTGAGATTGTCAGAATTATTTTTGAGAGCACAAATCTACTCAGTTAAAATTTATATATATATATATATATATATATATATATATATATATATATATATATATATATATATATATATATATATATATATATATATAATCAAACACACACACACACACACACACACACACACACACACACACACACACACACACACACACAGGTTTGCTCCCTCTGTGTGTGTTGTCATGGATAGAATTATGAGGATTAATATTTGAATTTCACTACTATTAGACCAACACAAATGATGAGCAGTATGGTGAGGGCTAAAACAGCCTTTATGAAACGAAGTGGCAAGAAAATATTATTAATCAGTTCACTGAATAATTGATTTTTTAATTATTTGTTTATTGTTTTATCAGTATCATCACTTTACCTCAATATTTTTTTTAAAATCTTAAATATAGTTAGACCCTGAATATTAATTTCTATGCAGATCGAGGTGTCTGAATATGTTAGTTTATTCATTTAAGATTTAAGATAACAGATATAATTCATAAAGTCTCCAATAATAACTGAATAATTGATTGATTTCCTTAAATTGAGCAGTTTTCTTCTTTCATCTTAATTTAAATGAACAGTCCCAGCACGTTGTCTCTTTTAACTCCTTCCAAATTAAA
This sequence comes from Clinocottus analis, assembly GCF_023055335.1. Classification (NCBI taxonomy): domain Eukaryota; kingdom Metazoa; phylum Chordata; class Actinopteri; order Perciformes; family Cottidae; genus Clinocottus; species Clinocottus analis. Next base: position 611,713 of record NW_027175887.1, read on the forward strand.
TAGCTCATTGCAGCAATATTCCATGGAAATCATCGGAACCATTAAGAAATATATTGAACGACCCTTAAAATAAAATGCTTTATTGATATGTCAGTTTTTACGATGTGTTATTGTCCACACAGTGTGAGAGCCAGCTGATGATAGCTGAGAGAAGAGCGCCCTCACTAGGAAAGAAAGAACCACCAGAGGAACGCACGATTTCATCTTGATTGTAGTCATGATTTTTTTAAAAATTAATAATAATAAAATACAAACAAATTATATATATTTAAATTGTAATTCTTCAAAATATAATTACAGTGAGGACACTTTTTAATTTAAGCGTGAAAGAAAAACACATGCGCACACCACCATGACAACTTAAGGGACTTAAGGGACACAATTACAATATGGAAATACATAACTAAGTGCATATTTAAATTAATAAATAAATAAACAATTGTGTAATTTAACACACACATTTGTCGACTGAGTCATGTTTCTTTTCACCCGTCCATAGTGTAACTTAAATACTTAAATACATACATCTGGAAAGTTCATCCATCAAAACTGGGTTAAGTATATAATTAACTATGTGTGTGTGTGTATATATATATATATATATATATATATATATATATATATATATATATATATATATATATATATATATATATATATATACATATTCCTTTAACTGAGTGAGTAGATTTGTGCTCCCAAAAATAATTCTGACAATGTCACAACAATGCTGAGAACACGTTGGTCATATATATATATATATATATATATATATATATATATATATATATATATATATATATATATATATATATATATATATATATATATATAATAAGGCTTAAAACTCTCCATAGACTACAGCTACTGTGTAGAATAATTACGTGGCAACCAAAAGAAAGTGCACCTCAGGGTGGGTGAGGTGTGTTTGTGCAAGTGACACACAGAAAGAGTGTGTGTGTGTGTGTGTGTGTGTGTGTGTGTGTTTGTATGTGTGTGTGTGCACGTGTGTGTGGGGGACAATCCAGTCACTGTATTTGACCATCCGCTGACCCGGGCTGAGGTTTAACCGCTGACTGACTCTTGCTTCTGTTGTCAGGGTAACAACCCCAGACTGACCTTTGCACCGGTCGCCGTGACCACCGGCTCACCCTGCCTCTGGGCTTGAGGCTCAACATGTGTGTGTCTGTGTCAGATGACCACGGAGTGACCACCACTTGGCTGGTCAAAGGGACTGTGTGTGTGTGTGTGTGTGTGTGTGTGAGTGGAGATAGAGGAACCGAGCAGCTGGTCAAGAGTTCAAAAGGTCACTGAAAAGCAGACATCAGTGAAAGTTGAACGTCTAATCATGAAACATTTCAACAATTATTATTTCTTGTCTGAGAGCGGTGGTGCAATTTCCATCTTCCATCTCGTTAGTTGAAGCCGTACGGTCAGTTCTGCTGGTCGCCTGGCAACGGCTCCCAGGAAGTGCTTTACTGATTGAACAAAGAAGTTAAGGAGGAAAGAGCAGTCTGAGTGTGGACCTCCACCAGGTGTGTCTCCCTCTGCCCTCCCGAACGGAGAGGAGTCTCACTCCTCTGTCCCTCCGGGCTCCATTACAGGACACACAAAGAAAGGGGTTTACTCATCTTGTATCTGGTCTATTTTTAGTTCAGTAACACAGTCTTTAAAGCCACGGAAAAGATCAAAATGTTGGCAGCTAACGTCTGTTCTAGCCTTGCCGAACGCCGGAAATAGCCTTTTGCTGCCAAAGCAGCGTGTTTTTCACTGATGGCCTCTGCCCACCTGTCAAGCAGAAGGAGGCGGCGGCAGTCAATGAGGTTGAAAAAACAGCACACAGCGAAATAAAAAAGTGATAAATGAGAACAAATCCGGGTGATGAGTCCAGTAGTATGTCCAGCCGTGGACAGACCGACAGTTGCAGACACACACTTGTATGCGGACCCACACACACACACACACACACACACACACACACACACACACACACACACACACACACACACACACATAAGCACATAACCTCCCCACAGACAATTAGTGAGCTTTAAAGCTGCTGGGAGGTAGACTTTGTTTTCTTTGCACAGACCAAGGTAATCTGTTTCCTCCTCTGCTTCCAGTAGTCTTTATGCTAAGCTAGCAGGTTGCTGGATGCATCTTCTTATTCAATGTTTAGACAGAGGGGGGGCAGGGGTTGTCGACCATCTTTCTATGTGGTCCTTGAAGAAACAAAATATGCATCTTCCTCGAGATTTCAAACTATTCCTCAGAGCACAGGGTTAGAATGAGGACATGGTTAGCTTAGCATAAAGACTTAAAACAGGGGTAACGACTAGCCTGGATCCGAACCAACAGTGTGTGTGTGTGTGTGTGTGTGTGTGTGTGTGTGTTTGTTTGTTTGTGTGTGCGTATGTGTAGTTTTTGGAGATCTGTTATCAAGATTATCACATGACTTGTCACAGAACACACAGATATGACACAGGGGTGAATCTGGACGAAAGACGCACAGCTAATCAGCATGTTTCCCACAGTGAGCCAGTCCTTTGAGAGGATGAAACAAGTCATTATCCGTGTGAATGCATGACCTGACAGAACAACAACTGACAAAGCAAGAGCCAAGTGTGGAGAGCAGAAGAGACGAGAGGGTCAGACGGAGAAAGTGAGACAAGCGAAGAGTCAGCAGGCCAGAGGTCAGCGAAAAGCCTCTTAATGTGTGTGTGTGTGTGTGTTGAGGAGGGGCAGGCTCTGAGACCTTTGGCCTCTGGACTTCCCTCCCTAATAGAGAGAGTGACTAAATACACACTTAGACAATATGGGCTCTGTGGCCGAACTTTTTTCACCGAGGGACACAAACAAAAATATATGAAAGTCTGGGCCACATGGGGTACATCGCAAAAGAACCAAAGAACCTTATAAATATAATATTAAAACAAGAACATGTATGCTTTTCCCTCATGAAAGCTCTTTAAAACATTACATTTCCTTTAGCAGATGCTTTTATTCACAGTGACTATCCACCGTACACATAGCAACGGGGAGCAATTAAAAAGCACAGAACAAAAATCGCTGTACCGAAAACCAACCATCCGGTTTTCTGTTACTTTGACCCACCGGCTGCCAAAGAGGTATTGTGAAATCAATCTCTCGTTCCTACGGGAAACAAGGTGTGTGGCACGGGCCTTTGCATTCCATCTCACCGGCACTTTGAACAAGTCTCGCTTCATTCTCGTCTCCTCGTCACAACAACGGGACGAATGGACCACAGTTTGGTCGAGAGCCGAGGAAATGTGATTTACTGAAAGCTTCACAGAGAGAGAAAGAGAAAGAGAGAGAGAGAGAGAGAGAGAGAGAGAGAGAGAGAGAGAGAGAGAGAGAGAGAGAGAGAGAGAGAGAGAGAGAGAGAGAGAGGAGATAGGGAGGGAAGGGGAGCAGACGTGCTGGTCGTGAAGGACCTGTGCGAGAGGAATAGCGATGGAGAAAACATAAAAAATAAAAGAGAGAGGAGATGAGGAAGTAATGATGAAGGGATGGAAAGAGAGAGAGAGGGATAAAGACAGAGAGAGTGAAAGAGAGAGAGAGACTGAGAGAGAAGGGAGGGAGGTGTAAGGAAAGCAGATGGATGATGCTATTGGACTGTATTTCATGTCCGACTGTGCCGCCTGCCACAGGGCACGCAGCAGGGTGTATGTTTGTGTGTGTGTGTGTGTGTGTTTGTGTGTGTGTGTGTGTGTGTGTGTGTGTGTGTGAGAGAGAGAGCTCATTCACATGGTTGTCTTTGTGTTTCAAATAGAGAAGTGTGTGCACGTGTAAAAGCAAGCATATACGTGTTACCCTTGGGTTACAAAAGCATCGTGTGTGTGTGTGTGTGTGTGTGTGTGTGTGTGTGTGTGTGTGTGTGTGTGTGTGTGTGTGTGTGTGTGTGTGTGTGCTCACTGTGAGATTAATTCAGCCCAATTAATTAGGTTGAGATTGAAAATGAGACGAAGACACAGCTGAGCTCACCCCCTCTCCCTTTCCTTCTTCACCGACTCCCTCTTTCTTTCTCTCCTTCCCTGCCTCCACATCTTCCTTCCTTCTCTTCCTCCTTCTACTCATTTTGCGCAACGCACACATTTGTCACCCCGGGGTTCCACACACACACACGCACGCTTGCACGCACGCACGCACACACGCATGCACGCACGCAAGCAGGCACACACACACACACACACACGCACACACACACACACACACACACACACACACACACACACACACACACACACACACAGATGGTTGGTGGAATTACAAGCTTTTTTGTGTGAAAGAAACCTGCCTTCAGAGGATGACATGCAGAGAGATGTAAAGTGCAGACGTGATAACAGATGTGTTTGGGTCCGCGTTCGTGCGCTAGAGCGAGATGAAGTGTTTAACTGTGACCTTTTTCCAAGACAGGAGATGGGCCAGTTTAACCCTGATGTATCCATTGAGTGTGTGTATGTGTGTGTGTGGAAGATGCTCTCTCTTTCTCTCTCTCTCTCTCTCTCTCTCTCTCTCTCTCTCTCTCTCTCTCTCTCTCTCTCTCTCTTCTCTCTCTTTCTCTCTTTCTCTCTTTCTCTCTCTCTCTCTCTGCAGGGCGACAAGAAGAGCGCTCATTGGTCCTCGGTCTGTTGAGCAACTCAATTATTCCCGTTAATACCAGTAACACCATGACACCTCAGAAAGCCAGCCTATTAAAATACACACACACACACACACACACACACACACACACACACACACACACACACACACACACACACACACACACAGACACACACACACACAGACACACACATGCATGCATGTTTTTATCACATTAGAAGACATTACATTGGCTTAGATTCACTTCCTGGAGACCTACCATAACCATAAACGCTACTTGTCTAAACCTAACCACTCACACTTTTTGTGGTTTTGTCCCCATTGGAAAGGGGGTCCCCACAATGTCAACGTCTAAACAGATTTGTGTCCCCACAACATAAGTAATGCATGCATCTGCACACACAAACACACCCTCACATTTTATAACAGCATGCTTATGCAAAAATAAACATGTGGATAAGCTCACAATATGTGCACGCGATCAACAATAAAGAGGTAGCTGAAGGAAGCAAAAACTATTTGTATGTTTATTGTTTGTTTAGCTGAATATGATCGCAAAACAATTTCTACAATATAATCCGATAGATCCAGCTATTGGTCCAGTTTCTGCAATATAATCTGTTGAATCGGAACCGAAGCTTCTTCTCCCGACTGGCTACGGACAGAGTTTGAATGACAGATGATTCATCCAATCGCCTGCCAGGTTGTTGCTTTTTCTGAAAGTGCCCGCCCTTTTTAAAAACAAATGTAGTCTTAGGTCAGTCCTCTGCCACAAGTAGACATGACAGGATAATGATGGTGTGATGTTCCATCGAGGATACAATTCTGTTGTGTATCCAATGCAAAACACAACACACAACAGACAGCGAAATGGTCATTATTATGTTCATAATCTTTGTTATTGCCTTTAATATGTTGTTTATTACAACATATTTTAGGTTAAATAAAGGAAAAAGAAGAAAAAAGAAGATGCATTGGTTTCTTCCTACTTTTCAAAAGATGAATTTGTCTGAGCTACTTTAAACAGTGATAATGCTTTACTTATAACGCAAGAACAAGAAGGTAAGTCGGATTACTCCAACTCCAAAGCCTCCACACAACTCTCTCACTCTTCTGTCCAAAGCCTCTACACAACTCTCTCACTCTTCTGTATTCAATACACGCTCGACAGTTTTTGTCAATCGCTTACATGCTTCAGTCCAAACTGAAGTCTCAAAAAGTGTCAAAACTCTTCACACAGTCAGAGAAACAGAAGACCATGTGCACCAAAACCTGTAATTGTTTTTTTGTTGCTTTTACACAAAACACACTTTGTGCTAGCAGAAAGTTTTTCAAACTCTAACAGACTGTTTTCATTGAGAAACATGTTCAAAACAGAATGATGACCCATCCTCATGCATTTCTGATGTCACCTTAAGAATTGTTTCATCTTACTTTTCCAATTTTAACCTCCTCTTTTCGGATTTCTCATCCTTCGTATATGTTCACAATGCACACACTGAACTATACAAAAAAATATGTAACTGTACTGGAAAAAAAACAAACTACTGTTGGTCAATCTGGGGTCGAGTTTCACCTTAATCACCGGAGTATGAATGTTGCTTTTGCTGCATAAATGTTTGTCTGTGTGGTTCAGGTCAAAGGGTCGAACGGAGGGAAGGGGAGGAAGACGAGGGGGGTTCGGGGGAGGAGGGATCCCTGTGGAGGAGGACAGGATGGATGGATGGCTGGATCGCACGCCACAAAGAGGAGGGAGGGAGGACAAATGGAAGGAGGCGAAGGAACGCAGGATGGCGACAGGGAATGAATGGAAGGCTATGCGTGTGTGTGTGTGTGTGTGTGTGTGTGTGTGTGTGCGTGTGTGTGCGTGTGTGTGTGTGTGTGTGTGTGTGTGTGCGTGCGTGTGTGTGTGTGTGTGTGTGTGTGTGTGTGTGTGTGTGTGTAAGCGGGTCTGGGAGAGGGTACAGTCCAGTTCCCAAGCCATAAAAAAATTGTAGAGGATGTTGCCGTATGTAACACACACACACACACACACACACACACACACACACACACACACACACACACACACACACACACACACACACACACACACACACACACACATTGTGTCTCAAGAAGTTAAGGGCAGACAGACTTAAGACTTTTCTCAGAGGCCAGTGTCTTTTCTTCATCATCTCCAATGTGAAGAGAGTGTATTTGGCCTAAAGAAAGATTATTATTTTAGCTTTATTTGCTACTGTATTGAAGCAGTAGCTGCTTTTTGTGTTTTTAAGCACTTGGATGGATGTTTGGATGGGTGATGGATGGATGGAGTTTGTTGCAAAGGGCATTAGCAGCGTCCTTAACTAGACATCATTCGAATGTTATTACTCCAATGTTAAACCATCTGCGGCAACATATTTTCAGAATATAAGCGATGTATTAGAATTGTGTAAAACACCTCAAATTCCCAAGCAGGACCTCTGACTTTTGGTTTGGCGTTCCATTGCACCTTTCCGATCAGGAGGTTGGAGATTTCTGAGTTCCAGGTTGACCGTACAAAGACAACAGACAGTCGCACCCAACCTTTGGTTGAGGATCGTGTGAGCGTGACCGGTTAGCTGGCAGGCTAGCTCGCGGCCTTGGCAGGTTAATTGGCAGATTAATATAGATCTTTGTTGAATACAGTGTCCAAATTATATTGTTTCATTTCATTTTCTCATATTGTGTTGTCCCAATGCAAGCGAGTGCTTGTTGTGGAGCTTCCCAACTGCAAAAACGGTGTTGGCAATTCTTTTGATTTTCTATTATTTAATTTGTTCTAAAACTGTCAATATTTAAAATCTACCCAGTTGATTTCTGGCCTCAAAACTTATCTGAAATACATTTCCTTCATGAAACCACTGTTGTATCGTGGGATACGATAGGCGATGTAGACCGATGCATACTGGAGATTATTTTCCACATCAGTACGACATCTGGGTATTTAGGCCCAGATTGGTATTGTAGATGTTGCTTTTATTTGCAAACATACTACCATGTTGCATTTTGGTTGAATCAGCCCATATTGTTAGTTTACTCTGTCTCAAACGCAGTTTATCTCACCTGAAGAACACTTCTGATGTTCACTCTCAACGTTGCTTGTGAGAAACAGCTTCGACATCAGTTTGACTAATGTCTGAATGATCATGCGATACTTTAATGACACCCAACGGAGACCCTGTCTTTTCCACCCGTGTAAAAAGGGTGAATGACTGACAGAGATAAAAAGACGAGAAGCTGAAAGACAGGTCAAATAGAGAGAGAAAGTATGAAACAGAGACAGATAGATGTTTGCTCGCTCGACCCCATGCTGCGCCGAGTCAGTGGTGTGTGTTTGTACGATTCTCGCGGTGTGAAAAATAGTACCTGTGTCTGAGCGGGAGGAGAATTATCGCCATGGAAATGACCTTGCTGACACCTCAACTCTGACCTCTGCTGTGACCCCTGTGGCGAGCGGGGGGCTACAGAGGATATGCCTGCTTCCCAGAGAGACAGTTACAACACAGCAGGAGCTAAGAATAGTCACGCTCACACACACATGAACATACCATGGGACAGTTATGCAAGCTCAAATACACATACATAATGCTTAATAAATCATATATCTACATACATTCCTTGGGAACTGGTAAAGAGGAATGTTCATTTCCCTTTGCGGTCTTACTGTATGCATGTGTGTGCAAATCGTTTTTTTTATTACCTTATTATTATTTATTAGATTAAAATGCCCTCATAGGGACACAACGAATAGGATTATTTACGTGTATTTACATGATTAAGTGTTGGAATTGGACAAATAGTGTCATTCGAAAGGCAGTTTGTGTGAAGCACTGCTTTGGAAGATCAGCTGGTCAAGGCAGGAGGAGCAAATTGTGATTCAATGACAAGTTCCTCCTCCATGGATGGATGGAGGTTAAGTAACAGCGTTAAGCTCAGCCTCAATTTCTAAAGGACAAGGCGGACAAGGAGGTCACATCAGGAGAGATCACACCTTGTTTTCATCCCGGGTCCATTTAGTGGCTCACTTTATTACATTGTTGTGTTGTCCATCCGACCGTCCATCCATCCATCCATCCATCCATCCATCCATCCATCCATCCATCCATCCATCCATCCATCCATCCATCCATCCGACCGTCCATCCATCCATCCATCCATCCATCCATCCATCCATCCATCCATTCAAAAGACTATCCAAAAGGCTGTTCATCCATCCATTCAAAAGACTATCCAAAAGGCTGTTCATCCATCCATTCAAAAGACTATCCAAAAGGCTGTTCATCCATCCATTCAAAAGACTATCCAAAAGGCTGTTCATCCATCCATCTATCCATCCATCCATCCATCCAAAAGACTATCCATCCATCCATTCATTCATTCATCCATCCATTCATCCAAGATGTGGTTAAGGGCAACTTTCAGCGGTATGATCTTTTATCCATGAACATGCTTCACAGACCGGCTAGCATAGTGATAGACCAGGTGTAGCCAACATGGGCGCATACAAGGGCCTCCTGGCACTGTTTCAGTAGCCTGATGTCAATAAAGTTGAATCTAATCTTATTTAATTAAATCTAATGTAATCTAATCCAGGAAAGTAATTTGATTTTATGTATCAAATGAATATATATTATAAATCATTATTGTAATTGTTTTATTTTCAAGTATGTCACCGTTTGATGCTGAATGACCAAGAACTTGTGAGGATTACAAAAAAAGAAATGGATACAGAGAAAGCAAGGACGGAAAGAGTGAACACCGAAACAGCAAGATGGGGGAAAAATGTGGAAAATTATGACATGAGAGATGCAGAGAAAACATGACAGACTAATAATAACAGCGGCAAATTCCCAGACAGCAGGAGTTTCTCTGGGAATGTCGGAGTGAGGCGTGAGGGAGGAGAGGAGAACTGAAATAACCAAGCAGATGACCTCCATGTGAGGAGACTGACTCTACAACACTGTTTCATGAGTCAACTTCTACACAAGGCCCTTCTCTTACACCATATGCTGTAATTCAAATGTAACAAGGATGTAATTCACAAAATCATGGTCGAGGAAGTATAGAGGCAGCCAAAACTCACCCGAGTCGAGTGGGGGAGGATGTTTACTGAGGAGGAAAATATCCAATCCAATCCACGTTTTTTTTTTTCATAAACCAAACCAGGTCGTTTTCTTGCCTAAACCTATAAAGACAGAAGTTCATTTTGAAAACACACGTGCATAAGCTTGAGCGAAGATTGAAGTCCAGTGGTGCTGGAGGAAAACACAGGAAAAGTGAGGAGGAACTTTGTACTTTGTCCATGGTCATCTTGTAATTCAAACAAGGAGGCCTACTATGTGGAATTGTATTGTAATTGTGTAGTTATGAACCACACAATTTAGTTCTAGACTCCCTATATTAAGGCCTTTTCTTATAATCAAAGACTTTTTTCATGCGATTCATTTGCATGTCCCAATAAAAGCCCGAGACATAATATTCAAAAAGGAGAACTAACAAGTCTAAGGTACATATCACGTGATGAGCGAAACTTGTGATCACTATCTACAAACGCTGTATTAACATTCAATTCAATCAGGAGATCAATAGACGTTCCCCTCTTTTCTGTCCCTCCTCCTTTCCTTCACTTCACTTAATTTTACAAATCGACTGTCAAAGTGACTTTGGGAGATTCTTTTACTCTGCCTCCATCCTTTCCTCTCATCCTCTAGTCCCTTCTCCTCATTTCCTTCCTGCCATCCTTTCTCTCTTTCTCTTGCTCCCCCTTTATCTTCAAAGTGACTTTGGTGTGTGTATGAGTCTGTGTTTGTGTGTCTTTATTCTGCTCCTAATGGAGATTCATGACTCTGTCAGTGGGGAGGTAAGAGAGAGAGAGGGACCCTGAGAGACACTGAGGAGAGAGAGAGAGAGAGAGAGAGAGAGAGAGAGAGAGAGAGAGAGAGAGAGAGAGAGAGAGAGAGAGAGAGCATGACGTCATCCTCGGATGCAGTGGTTCAAATGAGATAACACGTTAACGCCACGTTTACATTTACATCGATTTCTACTTTTACTTTAATCTCTACACATAATAAAAGCATATTTGGCAGAACTCCTTTCCACTTCCTGGGATTTTAGTATCATTGTATATTATTTCCTGCCAAATTTCATTTGAGTCACTCCAATACTTGTAAAGACGTCAAACTATATAGAGCAAGGAATCTCTCTCTGTTCGTCTCTGTGTCCTTCGTGTATGACAAGAGGCGTTTAAACGATCTATTGCACACACTTTGGGGGGCTTGAGATCCAAGAAGTTGGTGCATTTGGGACACAGTTCAGTATTAACAACCTTTGAATAAGCAAGCAATAGCTCTCCGTGCAGCAGCGGGGGCGGGGCTTCGGGGGCGGTGTGGAATGTTGAGCATGTCGTGCACAGCGGGCCTTCGTGGGCTCATTGACTGCAGTTCAGTTTGGCTCCTGGATGGTCGGCGCACTAACATTACAACCAAAGTCTTCTTCCCGACCCCCCGGGGGTCAGCGAGCGATGCAGGTTCTCGGAGACGCCGCGGGCAGCACTTCCTCTGGGCAGCGTCCCGTGTGTAATGAGGGGTTCATTTTAAGCAACATTACAGACATCCTCACTCTCAGTTTAACGTGGCAGCTAATCTGAAACAAACCCAACTGTCATTCTGTTTACAACCTCTGCCGTACGTGTAAATCAAGACAAACACGAACATTGCTTCTTCACGCACATCATGGTCACTTATGAAATGTTGGGCTCCTTTGCTTTCAAACCATGTCTTCTTTCAAGTCAAAATAAAACATACAAAATATAGATTAAGTCGTTAACTCTACTACTTCGGACGATGGCAGTGAGTTGAATTTGAGTGAGTTGAATTTAAAAAATAATACTAATATAAGTCATCAACTGCAGAGGTTTGATGGTGATATCTGTTAGTTAAAAATATCTTGAACCATAACACACGCACACACAGCTTTTGTTTCACTTCAGTTAGCTTCATACACACACTTCCTAGACGAGCATTGTTGTCCATCACTATGAGCATCAAGCCAGACTCTTTACCCTGGTCTTTCATGAGCTCCTTCCTCACCGCCCGTTCTATAAACCCCGCCTATCTTATGTTTGACCAACCAATCAATAGGAGTCAGTCAACCATGTGATTGTAGGCAACGTTGTCAAAGTTAGTATGTGTCATTCAACTATTCCAATTTGGCAAAAAAAAATCAAGCTTGAATTGAGTTACAAGGTGTTTGTCCAGAAAATGTGAAAATGACATCGGTGGAAGGATCCAAGAAGAAGGATTTTTGCATGTCAGACACCTGAAGCCCTGCAGCTACTTCTGCAGCTCTGGAGAGGGAGCTCACCCAACATTTTGCACCCTCAAAGGAACCTGTTATGTAGCGCCCTCTTTGCTCGTATCACTAGTAATGACTGACATGACACAGTGATTCCGTTAAACGTACATTGCCTTTACTTAGTATGGCTTCGGACATAAATACCCAGCATGCAAGTCGGGTCAACAGTGGGGCACTACGGATGCCCCGAAGGGAACACATATACAATACACAATAGGAGAACAATACACAACAGAACCCTTAAAGGAAGTCTTGGACCAGATATACACTGGCAACCCTGGTACCCCAGAAATATAGCATCCTGACCCCCAGAGGCTCAATCGTTGTCAGGATGGGATCAAAGGTTGAGAAATAGGCCAGCTATTTTCAAACTGTGGGTTTGATTGAAAAAAGGTCATATTTTGAAAGTAATTATTGTATATTATTGTGCTTGATGAATGACTGATGAATAAATAGACAGTAATTCAAGCAAAGCATTATCTCAATAACCAGTTATATTTGAATGTTACCACGGTAATGTGGTAATTGTAGACGCTAATTGTCACTTTTAGCCAGCGTTCCATTAGATGCACAAAATGTAGGAAGATGGAAGAGCAGTCGAGCCTTTGCCAGTAAAAGCTCCAAAAACGGTGTTGAGGAAACATGAACCTGAAGACAGTCCATTGGATTCATTCTGGCAGACAGTGATGGGTGCTGCTCAGACTAAAATACATTTTAACAGGACAGTTTATTTGTTCTTCTTTTTATGTTTAGTATTTTATTTGGGCTTCATTGAAATAATGACATGCTAATTTCCCTTTTTGGACTAGTGGACTAGTTTGTGAAATAAATCTAGTGGTGGACAACTATGGGATGGAAGTAAAAGGGGGAGGAAGGATGCAGATATCATGACTACAGGCTATTAGCCCCTCAGACCTGGAGATGATACAAGGGAGGAGAAAGCGTTGTCCATGAAGTGAGGGAGGAGGGGAGGAAAGGGGGAGGAGGAAGGTGAAGTGAGGGAGGAGACAGGGAGAACAGACTGTTTGAAAGAAACAATTTGATTCAATTTTCCACTCAATAAAATACAACCATCAGCTCTGCACGAACACGCACACGCACACGCACGCGCACACACACACACACACACACACACACACACACACACACACACACACACACACACACACACACACACACGCACACACACGCACACACAGTGTCTGTCTCCAGAGTGGTGTTTTAATTGAAGAAGGTTATGGTCGTGTCTCGATGAAATTGGAAAAATTAATCAGCTGGAAAACGGTGTGTTTTCTTCCCTCCGACCATCTCCTCTCTCTCTCTCTCTCTCTCTCTCTCTCTCTCTCTCTCTCTCTCTCTCTCTCTCTCTCTCTCTCTCCTCTCTGAATGAGATGGCTGGCAAATTAATTTGTGGGAGCCAACTCTATGTGTACGTTGGTTTGTTTTGTGTGTGTGTGTGTGTTTAGATAGACTGTGTATGTGTGCATTTCCATTTGTGTAAATCGACGGCTGTGTGGATTTTGTCACAAGCGTGAAATCTGTGTGTATCGAGATCGTCTGTGTGTGTGTGTGTGTGTGTACCTGTTTGTGTGTTGGTGTCAACCCTTAGATCCCTAAAAGTCTCACAGACACTCACCCACCACTACTCCTTCATGTGTGAAGTCTTAACAGTAATGACGACTGACACGTTCATTAATTAGCTTGTTAGAGTGCGATTGTGACAATAACGGAGTGGAGTGATGCAAGGAGAGCAATATTTAGTTCTGTTGGTTAATAGCCTGTGGCAGTAAGGGCTGGAGCCCGAATTTCAGAAACACCAAATTTAGGAGTTCAAGTTCACCCTCTTCCTCCAGACGGTGGGGATCATTAATATTTTGTTGTTTTAGTTGTTAGATCAGATCAGAAATGACTTGCTATTAATACACAGAATATAAAAGAATACAGCTTTGAAACATCCAGCAATGTAAAATGCTCCTGGTTCCAGAACTTTCAAATTCCCAGAAAAAAGACAACGAAAAACCAGATCTTATGTTTGTGGATGAAAGCAGGATGGTAACATTTATTGAGGCTGGCAGAGAATACCGGCAACATTGCATTGCCGTCCAAAGTTAGAACATCCTTGACAAAGTCATTGAGAACATGGCAATCTGGACCACGAGTAGGTAATCATTTTGGTGCTCAAAATCTAACTGAGACATTACAAGAAGCTATATGCATTACTCAAATAATGACGTGAACGGGACAGAACATTTATATTTTATGTATGTATATATGTATATGGCAACATGGCATGATAGCAACATATCGTTGTGCATGCTTTGTTTTTCCGTCCGGCCACTCAGTTGTTTTCTTCTGTCCAAAAGCTGTTTTTACCGTTTGCCTGAAGCCACGTGAATGCATCATGGAAGTCTGCAGATGTGCTCGCGGTTCTGTTGAGCTGGGAGCACAGCTGTGCGTTGAACTAAACGTTACCGCCAGCACGCTAACATTAGCATTACTCACTTTAAAGCCCTAAAATCCAGATGCAGGATGAAGTTCTCCGGAATAATCTTGGAGCCACGGGTCCAATTCAATAAACACATTTTCACAAGCCTTCATATTTCACTATTAACTAAATTAATCATCACCATTACCATTATATACCCACTCACTCAGGCAGCCAAGTTATATGCACTTATGTCTGATATTTGTATGGTATATATCTAATTTTCTGCATGACAGTAAGGGCTCAAGCATCACTATCTTCGATCATAAATCTGACCTTCTTATACAATCAGGCTCAGGAAATAATGGGCAAAAAGCTTGTTCGGCGACATCACTGTCACTTACTAAAAAGACACAATCGACGTGGCTTTGAGAGCTTTTCTCATTTCGGTTTGCCCAAATTAGTTTTCAAATGTATTAACCGTCCAGCCCTCATTTACAGGATATCTAAAGACAGGACAGTAACTCGCTGAATTCTGAATGGCAACTGTAAAAATAACACAAATAAATCCAAATCTAAATCAGCCTTCTCCATAAACTTTTTATCGGGACAACCCTGCCTTTGGGCTGCACGGTGGTGTAGGTCTGTCTGGATTCCCTCAGGTTTCTTCGGCTTCCTCCGACAGTACAAAGACATGCCGGTCAGTTTAATTGGAGACTCTGAATTGTGAATGTGAGCATGCATGGTTGTCTGCCTCTGTCCAGGTCAACCCTGCCTTCACCCAATGTCAGCTGGGATCGGCTCGACTGGAACCCTGCCTTTTTTTGATAAGGCCCTTTGCGCTGCGCACCCGTGCTGCGTTGCCAGAAGCGCCTTGTTTAAATAAAGAAGGGGGCTACGTTGTTGTCGATCTGACCTTGGCCTAAAGCCCGCAGCTCGTGGGAGGCAAAAGGAAGCGTGGCACTTTGAGGTCGGACTTCTGTTTCTATGTGGTGACTCCACTCTGTGTAATTAAAAACATTCTCCAGCTCTCCTAAATTTCCCAAATGTTGCCTTTCTAACTTGGTGATACTTAGCGAAACCAATTTATGACTTATTTTCTAAAACGAGCATTTGTGAACAACTTTTTCCAAGTTTGTGTGCATGTGTTTGTGATGGATGTACCTGCAGTTGGTCTCTGATGGGCCACATGAGGTCAGAGTGATGTTCAGGGATCACTTTACTGGAGCTTCATCTCATGTGTGTATGTGTGTTTTGACAAACTATCACAAAATATGTCAACAGACAGACCCACAGGATGTGATGTAATCCAGTTTCGTTTAGGTTGAGGTGGGAGACAGACTGTCACCCCGAGGGGCTGGAAGGGGCTTGACCGATGGTCCAATCACTGGAAGTGTAGCTGTCTATGCAACATTACTTCAGCCAATTGAGCGTCACTTTGTATTAATACGGCCATCAGTTTGCCTGGTAACAAATAGCCCAGATGAACAACAGCGGGAAGCCTATCTGGTCAGACTCCTCCAAGGACATGAAGTCATGTAAAACATACAACTAAGTCCTCACGAAGTACACCTTGTAATGTACAATGTCATAAAGCTGTAAAATGACATGAAAGACGTCTAGCTCCCACATATAGAGCCGGTTTAGCCTTTTAAAAACCAGAGGATCCTAATCTGAATCCTTTTTGTATTTTTTGCAAATAAAACATATAAATCACAAGAAAATATATTGATGTTATACACCAAATTAAACACCAAAGCGTTTGCTACAAGAATCCGTCAGCCATTTACAAGCAGAAAGAAAGATAATCATAAAAGTATAAAACAAAACAAAAAAAAAACAAATCAGCCCAAAATCAGCATGTTTCCAGAACCAGCAACCCTTAGCTTGGTGCTATCAGAAAAATCCTGATGTCCAGAAGCAAAACAAATCCACACAGATTCCAAATCCTTCCACCTCAAAGAACCAGGGAGATATGAGCCAAAGAGCACAGAAACATGAGACGCTTTATTTGCAGTATTTGCTATACAATCAGCAAATACTGCTTACCTTTGTTTTACAGTTTAATAATTGTTAATGTGTGTGCTTGTTTTATTTTCAAGGGAAATATTGGTTGTTTTATAAATTTCAAAAAAAAAAAATCTGAATTTTTTTATTTTTTCTTTTCCAAATGTGACCAAATGTGAGCCCTCGCCTGACTTTTTTCTGTACTAAATCCTCTCTAACTTTGTTCTGCTTCACTTTATCAAAGTAAAACAATGCAAAAATTATGTTAAAACATTAAGGTAGGATTTGGGAGAATTTAAAAGCTTACGAATGTATCATTTCAAGGTAAAAATCATGCTAAAAGTGCTTTACATTCCTTTCTGTGTGTCATCTTCATTTACTCTTAACCAGTAACACTTAGACTGATATTTACACATCTGAGCAGAACCTAACATTATACTTGTTTATTAACTCCAAGATTATTCAAATGGCTCGAGTGGTCGCAGAGACACAGCCATTTTAGTTTGTATGTCATTTTCAAGCAGAAACCTAAAATGAGGCTCGGTGTTTGATCCATACAGCGCTTGATGTCATTACCTGTATTCTTGGGTTGCAACAGAGTCATTATTATTATATATGATCAAGATTAGCACTAATTACAAAGAAAATTCATTTTAAGGGCGCTAGGTTGAAAGCTAAGGTATTCCAAAAGCTGTTACAATTCATACTTAATGGAACATGAATAGTATTTTTAGGTCAAACCAATGAAGACATTTCACTGAAAACCCCAATCGTCATCAAGAATCCTGTAAAAACGGTCACTTGACAACTACATAGATATCATGATGAAAGACTGAGGTAAAAAATAAATCTGTTTCCATTCTGACTGGAAACATTACAAACTGATGCACAGCCCGGGACAGGAGGTTAAAATATAATTGCTACCTGATGATCTACTGAACGTCAGGGATATCAGTGAAGTGAGGTCCCTGTGCAGAAGCAAAAATATATTAAAAGACAATACCCACCCCAGTAGCAAGAGATACAGAAGTATCAGCTCCCGTGCCACCAGACTACAGATCAGCTTCTTTATTCATGTTCTGAGACTGCTCAGCCAATGTGATCTCATCCCTACTCGTTGTATTTAAAGGCTCAGGCAGAAGACTCCGTTGCATCTGGATGTATCTTGGTTCGCACATGCCACATGTCGTAGACTTGATCATAAGAATAACTCAACTTTTGGTGTCACATACAAATATCGGTCCCCCGAACAAACATCTTGTGTCTGTTTGACCCATCCGTTAACGCTACCTCCCACCCTTCCATCCTGAGGGGACTTTTTCATCGTAAGGGTCGGTGTGTCCCAAAGTGTGTTTTCCGGGATGAAAACGCCAAGCTTCCTTCTGAAAAGGCATTGCAGTGTTTGATCAGCTTAGAGATGCTTTGGATGCGTCCGATTGCTATACTAGGTCATATCTACAGGAATACAAATGTCTGCACAAGCTAGACTACTTGCTCCAGCTGTTGCTGTGGATGAAGCACTGAGGGAGGGGGGTTATGATATTGTGTGTGTGAGGTAATATCTCGGTGAGTTCAAACAACTTTATTATCCCACACAGGGACATTTGTTTGGCCCAATGCTCCAGACATGAGGACACCATACAGTCCACCTTCATTACAATTAAAGCAACAACGTAACATAAATACATTTGAAAATTTGATAATGTTTCTGTGGTAGGTTATTTATATCGCTCCTCCTCCGCTGTGACTGAATGGCTGCGTAAAAGTGACACTGATGAACGCAGCATTATACCCAACGTAGGACTTCTTGGCTCAGCTCCTCTAATCGTTTGATAATGGGAGTAAGACGTGGC
>NW_027175887.1:635000-672500 GCF_023055335.1 Clinocottus analis
GTGGCATTACTGTAAATAGCAAAACAAAAGTGCCAATTTCATATCAAAGGCCAAAGCGCTTGCCTCGCTGTTGAAAAGATTCCCCAAAAGCACTTTAACTCTCTACATCATCTTGGCCGATGCCTTGAAACCATTATAAAACTTTTGTATTTTTTTTTATTAATATTCACCTATTTTGGTGATTGTTCTGGAGTACCTTAACAACTGTTGTTGTGTGCTCATAGAAAGATTTCAGTGCCAAGTATGGAATGTTTCTGGGTGGCCTGATACTTGATGGAGCATGCCTATTTTTCCAGCCATCTGAGCGTGTTTTTTTCGAGAGGGTAAAGGAGATCAGAGAGGCCCAGCCTGCCATCTTATGAGCATCGTGACAGTTTTATAGCGACAGGGTGTGGAAGTCAGACAGGAAAGGAGGTACAGGAGACAGAACATAACCCAAAGAAAACACCAAAAATGCCATTAGGAGAAAGAATAAAAGAGAACAGAGTGACAGGATCAGTCTGGTCGGAGCTTCAATAGAGATGCTATCTCTTCTAGACTTTGAGCTGACATTTATATGGACAGGGAGATGGTGACAGGACAAGGGGTGAGGAGACAAACAAGGAAGACAAGAAGAGAAGGGAATTAGGAAAGTAAGAAAAACGTTGAAAGAAAAAAATAAATAAAGAAAAAAAAATACAATGAAAAGTATTTCTCCTTCTTTTGGCCATAGAAAGTGAAAAAAAACTCTTCTTTTCAAGCAAGAAAAATAAATGTGAATAAATGTGGGGGGGCGAAGGGAGGGGGGGGGGCAAAAAGGAAAGGAGATAAATTGCAGAGAGACAGGACGAAGAATGTTGGACAAGCTTTAAATGACCAGAGGATTAAAAGAGAGAGATGGATGATGGCGGGAGGAGGATGAGACTAGATGAAGAGGAGGACTCGACACAGAAAAACAAGGGATAGAGAGAGAAAGAGGAAGAGGAATGAATGAGCGAGGCACCAGTGAGTGGTAGATGAAGTGGAGAGATAACAGTGACAGGGGTACTATTAAAAAAACACTCCATTTATTACTATCATAGAAATCGAGGGACGGAAAAAACAAACAACAAGGAAGAGGGAGAGGCGAACAGAAGAATAAATAAACAGGATTCAACAAGAATAGTTCAAATTAAAACTAATGAAATTTGTTATAATTCTCATCAACAAATTGAGTATTAAAAAATAATGGTAGAGCGAATCAAAGGGATAAAGACGAACAACGTTTTGTTTAACAACCAGTACAAAACTGTGCAAACTTCTTCAAGTTTCACATTTTAAAGTTATTTATTGTCCTGTGCAGAACAAATACGGAGAACAAAATCTTAGATCTTTGGCTCCCTGCATCAATGCGCATCGAATATGTAATAAAAGGTTGTACATTTTACATTGTACATGGAGAACCAACCTCTGTACAGTAGTTCAACCAGACTGACAACTAAAAGGGCAGAAAGATACAAATATTCCTCTGAGCAGCAGTTAATAGGAATAGAAGAAATCACTGAAAGAAGAAACTTGAAGATTAGCTTAGCATAAATATGTGTGCAGATTTAAATACAAACTTGTTTCTGTTTCAGTTTTATTGGCTATAACGAACTGGATTAAGTTAAAGCACATGATTGAGTTAATCCTAACAAAGTGCTTGGTTGTGCTTGGGAAAATATTGTGCTTTGGATTTAAAAACCTTTGGCATGTAAAATAAGAATGTCTGCAGTATTACGTTATGTAAATTACCTCACAAAAAGTAAGGTTGAAAAAAAAGACTTGCGGTTTCACACGGGACATGAATGGCCTGCTGGGTTAGAGTCAATGTTCGTTTGATCTAACCATCCACCCTAACTTCCTCCCAAAGCGGACTTTCTCACTCTCTGTTCTACGTCGGTTACTCTGAGCCTCTAATAATGGGTTTACGTGGGAGTCGGCTGAAAGCCCAGCGTGTCCCATACGAACGCTATTTGATGAGCTGACTTGGGTTGGTTGTGAGTCTCTATATGTTTAACGGGAGGGAATCTCAATTTAGGTGAATTTAATTACAGTTGGCATTGTCCTCCATGTTACCTTCTAGAAAAAGAAGAAAAAAAGATGATTCAGCTTTTTTCTTATGTGCACATAATGGAATGACTGGAATTGCATGGGAGCCTTAAACATATTTATTTTTTTACTAGAGGCTTTAATCAATACCAGTAACATGCAACTACAGCAGTCTTCTTCTCTG
Organism: Clinocottus analis; assembly: GCF_023055335.1. NCBI lineage: Eukaryota > Metazoa > Chordata > Actinopteri > Perciformes > Cottidae > Clinocottus > Clinocottus analis. The sequence continues at coordinate 637,234 of NW_027175887.1, forward strand.
ACTCTTTACAACATGCCATCTTCATCTTTTCCCTTTTGAAATAGAGTTTAATACATAATTCATTAAACAGAACAGGCAGGAGGATTCACATATTTTAAATCACTGAAACAATTTGTGAGAGAGGAAACAAAATAACACACAAACTCACACACACACATGTTTTACGGCCTGCCGTGAGATTGAATTGTCCAAGCATCAGGTTGTGTTTTGGATGGCTTACTCGCTAGCTGGAGGGAGACAAATGAACACTCAGACACACATACAGCACTTCATCACGGCGTGCAGGATGGGAGCAACAACTGACATGTGCTAAGCTTGCATGTATGTGTTTGTGAGAGTGTGTGAGTGTCTTCATTGTATGTAATTTGATTTTCTCCTCTCCATAAACTTGTCTGCCTTGTCGCTCTATGTCTCTCTGTCCTGCCAATATAACACATCAGGTCAGTCGAAAGGCGGTTCCTGGACCAGTCCTATTGAAAAATAATCAATATGAGTCAAGTGAAGACTGTTTTTATGTTACTGAAGCACTGGCTTTAGACAAATTTCCGACAAAGAAGATACAATCTGATGAAAATGTCATTTCAGCACAAAAGGATTCACAACACCACTTAGGGTTGGAGTTAAGAGTGGGCAATAGGAACTCAGGACTCAGTATCACTGCAAACCGGAAACTTTTTTTCTCTCACGTCATTGCATTTATAATTGCCATTGATTCTCTGCAACTGTGTTCATGTCACACGAAGCCAACAGAGACAGTTTGCTGCTTTCTTTTCTTTGAAGCGTTCTTTACATCTTTTAAATACGCTTGGGAGAAACCACTAGTTTTTCATTTTTGAAAGATTGTGTTTGATTACTGGACAAAAGACAAAGAAAGCAAGGGAGAGATCAAAGAGCATCAAGGTGAAATGTGAACTCTGAACTACAAAAAGATTTTTTTTCAGGCCGCCAGTAGGTCTTTGTAAACCTGAAACACCTGGATGACCTCAAGATGAGCTGTATGTGACTAAACATGTCTTCTAATCTATTTTCAATATCAACTACAGCAGTTTGTAGAGTGATGGATCCAAATCTGTGTTGGGTTGTATTTTGATAGGATCACACTTCCTATTATGAGCATAACTACTCACACGCCTTCGTCTGAGCTCTGTTTTGTTGGAGTTTTGCCCGAGAGAACGAGAGGGTCACCACTATATGGATAATAGTTCTGCTAGGGTCTTATTGAGGCCACCACGGGAGTAGGCGGGGCCATTGCTTCAAGCTAATTTCGACAGATGGTCAAACAGGTTTTAAGGTTTGACCCTTGTTACAGATTTAGTTTGTGATTCTCATTGATAGGATCTTTGTGAGACCTCGGACCTCTTTGCAGATGATATGGTTCTGTTGGCTTGATCAGCCAGTGACGTCCAGGCACCGGGGCAGTTGGCCACCAAATTTGAAATGGTCGTGGTGAGAGTCAGCACTTCCGAGTCTTAAGGCCATGGTTCTCTACTGGAACACAATGGATTGCTCCCTCAGGGTTGGGAGTAATTTGATGCCCCAAGTGAAGGAGTTCAGGTATCTTTGGGTCTTGTTCACAAGTGAAGGTGATATGGATTGTGGGAGCCTCAGGCTAATTGGCGCGGCTTTGGTAGTACTGTGTGACATTGTGTTGAGGAGGGAGCTGAGCTGGAGGGCAAAGGTTGACCAGTTGATGTTGGTTCCAACCCTCACCTATTGTCATGAACTTTCGGTAGTGGTTGAAAGAATGTATGCAGCCAAAATGAGTTTTCTTCAAAGGGTGGCTCACCCTTTGGGGAATGGCAAGTCGCTCACAGAAAGAGAGGGAATTTTGGGGATCTGATCAGCAGGCCTCCTGGGCATCTTCCTTTGCAGGTTTTCAGGGCACACCCAACTAGGAGACCCCGAGGTAGAGCCAAAACACACTGGAGAGAACATCTCATTTGGATTAGGAACACCTTGGGATACCTCGGAGGAGCTGGTAAATGTTGCTGGGTTGAGTGACATTTGGACCACCTTCCTATGGCTTGCTGCAACCATGACAAAGAAAAATGTAGATTTGAGATTAGAAAATGGATGGATTAATCAACATGAGTGAATAAATTTGTAAATTAAAAAAACAAAAAAACAATTGCAATCTACTTAAAGTGGAGAAATCGGTTATAACAGGAAGTACAGTGTTAGCACCTGGATGGCTTATGTGAACTGAACTGATGGACACATGAGCTCTGTTCTCTGATGACCTCGGGCAGCTAACCTGTGGTGACCTTAGACTAGTGACATTCAGAGACACTCCAATTTCAAAGGGACAACTTTCTCAGAAGTTTTGTCTTCATTACTACTAATTGTCAACTGCTATCATATATGTACCGAACATTAATTGGAAATGATACACATTAAATTAATTTCATATCATAGAATTAATGAAGATTAATAGTCTTTCCTCTTTGATGCACTAAATGGCATATGTGTCCCTCTGGTGATCAGGGGTGGGATTACTGATATGTCTTGCTGCATTTTCCTACATTTGTTTTTTCACTCGCCTGCCAATATCCATGAAGAACCCGTCCATCATCTCTCCATCTCACAGCGGTTGGCATACTGCCACTCAAATTATTTTTGGCAAACCAGCGAAGGAAGCAAACTAGATCTATTAGACTTCTGTTGTGTATTGGAAGAAAAAGTCATACATCCTAATCTTTTATTTACCTTTGGACACACTTATATATTTCTGGATGGGTTTGAAGATGTTCCTGTGATTTTGTAATCGTTACATTCCTGGATTATATAATCTGGATTGCTATTAGCTAAAATTGTTAATATTAAGTACATTTAGATGATGAGGTAGTTTTGTATTAGAGCAAGAGTTAATTTTGTACCTAAACTATCTTTCAGGTGGAAAAAAAGCAACCAGAATTACCCATTCCGTTAACTTTTGAGTCATACTTTCACACTTTTGCTTTCTGAAATTCTCACACTCTTAAAACATTGCTCTATAGTCAATAACTACACAGAGTACTCACCCTAATTTCTACTACTCTTAAACATATGATGACCGCACCAATTCCTGCACTAGTATATAACATTGGTATAGGATGTAAATTGTGTTTTTGGCCAGTACAGAAATATTTGCTTTCAGGGGATTCTGGCAGACAAGGTATATTTCAACACAAAACATGTCCTTTTCTTCAACGTGAACAGTAAGGCGATTTCAGGCTCAAACGTCTCGCATGTGCTTTTAGATGTCGCCATCTTCATCTTTTGCAACCACAAGTGACACGAGAGGGTGTAGCTAAGTACAACAAAAGCTGAAGATGACATTTTAGGCTGCCAAAAAGTTACAATTAAGTGTCATGAACTGAAAACACACTCTGAAAGGGTTAGAGTTTGAAGACGAAAACAAGGACAAGGCCGCTGCAGCCACCTGTCAATCAACTTTTAGCCTCGCCCTAAACTATACTGCTTTACGGCCTTTTTGACTTCAAATGCACTATAATTTACAAAATGAAAATCAAGCTGTATTGAGGAAGAGTTTAAACTAGAGATTGAGACCATGAACTCATATTTACAATTGTACTGAGGGATTGAATCAAGAGAAAAGTAGAGTCATTATCTTAGAGACTTCTATACAACCAGAGAAGTCATCCCCTGATGGGTATTAGAGATAAAGCAAGTTCAAGGCACTTCTGCATTGACTTCCCTTTTCAGCACCGAAGCACATGAAGTAACAAAGGAACCAACTTTGAAGATTCTATTTTTATCTCTCTTCCTCTCTTACATTTGTCATCACTTCACCTCTCTTTCGTCTTGCCTATAAATCAGACAGGAGATGGACCGCCTCTTAGCCAATTGGAATAAACCATGATTGATGTCACCATTAATTAAGCAGGATTTTCTTTTATTTCTAAAAGGCCCATCTCCGTGCAGAGCCAACCTAATGACAATTCCAATTTGTTCATTAATAGATGGATTTTCTCCTTCACTCTGATGGGCTGGATATGGTCGAGGGGAAGGAGTGGAGGGGGGAGCTACCTGGCTACAAAATGAAAGGTTGAAAAAATGAGCAGAGATGACAGCAGGAGTGTTCTACCGAGAAAATGTTTGAGGAAGGACTTCTATTAAGGTTGAGTGACATTCAGGCAGTTTGGGAAGGCAACAACCTGTTATGTTAACAGTAATGATTCCTAGTTACATACCATACATATCATAATGTGCAATACAGGAAGTGATGGGGCTTCATAGTCATAGAATAATAAAATATGATATGTTATGTTTGTTCATGACCTTAGAGTTACTAGCCAATTCCTTTTTTGTTTAATCAAAAGTTGTACATATGGCATATTCTTCTTATTGACTGTTTGTGTGGCTTTATTTTTAGTTGCATGCATAAAATACTCTATAATTTGAAAGTAAAAGAGAGGTTATATCCCCAAAGTCAATCTAAGTATTTTTTTAGATACTTCAATTTTTTAAGGAATAAGCACAAAAAGCTACCAAAATACAATATATTATATTACATATTGACTATTAATAACTCTTCTTTTCACCACTGGAATCCGGATGATAATCAGGATGAGTATTTCTGTATGTGTTGAGAATGGTGATCTGGGTCAATGTCCTGCAAAGAGGCAGGAGGGCAAAATATAAGCCTGCCATTAAACGCCGGCTTAAAAATTAACTTTCCTGTCACAGGAAGCACTGTTCTGGTTAATAGATGAATACGCCATCTATTAAATCTATTTCAAGTTATAGCCTGTATCATGTTCAGGTAAGTTACAGCCTAACTGTGAGTATGTTGTTTTTTTTTGCGTTGTCCTTATTTCATGCTTTTTCCTTATTCTAATAAAATACGTATCACATGCATAATATAAGTGTGATCTATACCGACTGAGACATAAAGGCACATTTTCAAAAACACATGAATAGAAATGCCAGGAATAATAATAATAATAATAATAATAATAATAAATAACTTTGTCAGTAAATTAGATTATTAAAGTGCAATGGAAAAGAACTCACAAATTGATCATGACATACGTAGAGCATGTGACCTAAACATCCATTGAAGCCTTCACTCCAATGAGATGCTTTTAGTCCATGTGCGGTTCGACTGGAGCTCCTTCATTTAAATCGTGCTGCTGTGTCTTTGCCTGAAACGGTTAAACATAATTACCTATGGAAAGTCAATAAGGAACTTAAGCGTTCAAACCACATGATTACATATTAGGTGACTATGTAAGTCACATGACTCATGAATATATGTGGTAAAGATTTAGATTATAACGTAATGTATAATGTACACTTTCCCTCCCAAAATTAGTATTCAGGTTTTATTACTATGAAATGTTAAGTAGTTGCTCAGATTCAGTTTTGACATTTAAATAGAGAATAAACTTAAAGAATGCTCAACTTAGACGTCAAATCTCAAGATGACATCTTTTAAACTTGGTCTTGGGGCGATACCAAATCAAATATTTAACATACGTTTAGGAATTCAACTCTAGGTTTTCATTAACCTAGAACATTTTAATCATTATGGCCGACTTTAGCTTCCATATAGTCAAGACTGCCCCTTGAAATTTCACATCATCACGGTTTATAGCCCGCCAGCCTTCTCCTCTTACCCATAGTTCTCAGAGCGAGGAGGTCCATTGGTCTTTTGTGCTACTTGTGTTTAATAGTAAAGACAACAGAGTTGTCACAGAGCTGTTTGAGAGGCGACGCCGACGTGGTTGAGCTGTTTGCACTCTTTCATGTTGCTCGTTAATCCAGCGTGTTGTCCACCGTTGGGATCTGGGAGTGTGAGACTGCTGCCCACACGTCCCCTTGAGCTGCTCAGTACCATGGGTTAAGTTCATTTACTGAATCATCTAACGAACTGTGCACTTTCTAAAAATGTCACAGTTGAATCTGAGCAATTACTTAACACCGAGTCAAGAAGACTTGAAAAAAAACAACAGTTTTTATATTGGACTTTATGTTATTGTGGAATCATGTTTTATATATATATATATATATATATATATATATATATATATATATATATATATATATATATATATATATATATATATACGCAACATAATATATGATAGTTAGAAACAAATACAAAATAAAATGTACATGATTACAAAATGAAAAGTTTTATATATAACTATAATTCTTGATCATTGTTGAAAAAAATAGTGTTTACAAAATGTTGTAACATGTTGTGCACAATTGTAAAACATATTTTGGAATAATTTATCATTTTTGTACATGACCAATTATCATTTCACTAAGGATATTTATTGTATAGGAAAACAATAAACCCTTGGATCTTATTTAAATAGATTATATTGTATCATGAATATAGGGATACAATTATAGTATTAATAGTAAGAGTCAAAAACATGTATTGAACTTTAATAATTAGTTTAAAGGAATACAAAATTCAAAATGAACATGCTAAATGTAATTGCAATGTAAACAATAATTTATATACAGCATATTTACTAACAACATACTTATGTTTATTAATAATCCAACATATTATCATAAAGCTGATTAGAAATTAAATATGGATACCTTAATTATTAGACGAAAAGTATAAGCACATAAATATGACAGAGGTATGAAAAAGATCAGATTAACTGTTTCATAATTATAATAACAATTTTTAAAAAAAGCAGTACACACTATTGTTATTATTTGCCTGTTAATGTATTTATTGAACAAATTAACTACAATAACCATCACATAAGATACCATTTTTTTCCTGCAGTATTTGTCATAAATTAATAAATGCAGTTAACATTTCTAAATTCCGTCATGAAGAGGAAAACAACAACATCACATATGAACTGGAAATATTGAAAGAAGAATTGGTGAGACAGTAAAAGGGAAGAAGTCTGCCCTCCGCTTCCTGTCTGGCCACTTGGAGGCGCTCTGACATCACACATCACCCTTCTCTCCCTCCTCACCCGCAGAAGCTCCTGCCATCCGTCTCCCCCTCCCTCTCCCTCTCATTATGTTTGTCCTATACTCCATACTCGATCTATCTATTTAGTCAACCAATAAAGCATGACCTCGGCTACCCAGATTTTTTTTCTTACAACTACAGATACATGACCCGCATCTCTGGCTTCTTTCTTTCTGTGTGTGTGAGTGTGTGTGTGTGTGTGTGTGTGTGTGTGTGTGTGTGTGTGTGTGTGTGTGTGTGTGTGTGTGTGTGTGTGTGTGTGTGTGTGTTGCTGTAAATAACCCTTGCATGTACAGCAGCTGAATGTGAGGAAAAGACAATATCACATAAATACATTCTGCAGGAATCAGGTGACACAGACACACACATATATTGCTTTTATCTTGAAGACAAAAATGCACGTCCCCATGATGTAAATCATTATACTTTAGGGGTTAGGCTTGATTTAAGTTTAGATTAGGCTTAGGTTAGAGTTTGGATTGGACAAGTGGTGGTTAGTCCTGAAGTCTTCAGGAAATGAGTATTCAATGTAATGTCCTCTATAGTGATATAAACCAGACTCTGTGTGTGTGTGTGTGTGTGTGTGTGTGTGTGTGTGTGTGTGTGTGTGTGTGTGTGTGTGTGTGTGTGAAGTATTCAGAGAGAGAGAGTCAGAATTAGAAGTGTTTATTGCCATGTGCGCTGCACATACGAGGCATTTGGCTCGGTGAATGGGGCATAACAATAAACAGCGTGCAATAGTTCCTCCGGTAGCCACTTGGTTGTTCCTTCTGTACACATGGCAGCCATAACACTTCGGTCCATCCTTGGAGAGAGATCCCGTTGCTCTCCTTGAGGTTTCTTTTGTTTTTCTCAATTAAGTTTTTTGGGGCGAGGGGTTCCTTTACCAAAGTGAAGGTCAAAGGTCAGAGGATGTCGAATGCTCTAAAGATTGTAATGCTTTCTGATGCAAATGTCTGATTTGTGATTTTGTGATATGCAAAGAAATTGAATGAAATTGAAAATGTAACTTTGTTCTGCTGTGCTGCGTCCTTTTGACCTTTGCCCTTCCAGGTGACAGTGCAGTCAAATCTCCTTCAACTCTGGAACAAGCTCGTCAAACACATTTGACTTTAAATTGTTCCACGTTCGTGAAGCAGTTACACATCTTGTGTACGTACAGTAGATGGCTCATGATATAACATTCATGAAACAAGAATGATCAACACATTCTGCTGAAGTCTCAAGTGACATACACATCTTTGATCCAGAGTTATACAGAAACTATATGTGAGTTATTCATTACATAACCATAAATAAATGAAGACATTTAATTACTTGCGTATTTCTTTTTCGGGATAGTTTATACTTCTACATTTAAAACGGGAAGACATACTTGTTGCAGCCATTGTATTCCAATACTGCATATATGTTTCATATGTGCTGCATGTTTGAATCTTGATCTACTTCGTCAAATTGAAACTGTTTAAAAATCTACAAAAAAAAAGCACGACAATGGTTATTAAATAAAAATGAAAAATGCTTGTAGTTAAATTGCACAATACAATATTCAAAGTACTAATGTTGTAATATTACATTTATACTCACAAGGCAATTTATCTTCTAATTAATTAATTATTAGTTTACTTTATGTAACCTAAACTTGTTGTAACTTTATTTGTAATATTCACACATAACAAGTTTAATTTCAGTAAAGCGTTGTGCTAAATGTTATTTTTTGTCTTTGCCACATGCTTCGACCAAGCGGTGGAGCACTTTGGACATTAGACGCAGGAATGTGACGACGGCACTTCAACGGCCAGAAGATCGAAAGGTGACATTTCTGAGCGGGTTGAATTCTGTGACAAAGTTTGCAGAGCATTTACGCTTACGGCTACGTGTATAACCTCAAAGCTCGAGTATAGGCGTGTGTATAAATGTATATTCACACTGTTCATATTATGTTCATACGTTACGTCCCTTTAATCCAGAAAGAAAGAGAGACAAAACAATGTGGTCAGAAAAGAGATGAAAAGGAGTCTGGACGGCACCTTGTGTCTCTGCTGTCCATCTCTCTGCAAGAGGGAGATGGGTTGTAAAGTTTGAAAGCCACAGGAAATCCTTTCTTCCTGTGGCGCATTGTCCACGCTGCTCTGCAGTTGGCACAGCATCCGCCTCTCTTACACCACCACCGAAGAATCCAGCAGCACCCTCCTGCAAGAGACACTCGAGCTTGCGTACGGGCGTTTCCTGCTGAAGTCCACATGGACTTGTCTTCATGGCACTAGTGTTAGGCTGCAGGTGGTCCAGCTGAGGCCACTCAACTCTACACCTACACTCGATGTGTTATGCCTGATCTTACAGAAAGACATGCAATGATTACGGCGTAATATGTGGGGGTAGCACCTCTGGTTTTAAAAGGACATGATGGCGCCAAAGACACAAAGTTTACCAAACAAAACAAACACTTTGTTATATTTATTAAAAAAAAGTCACAGGCATATCTTCACAATAACTCGAACACAGGTCTCATGTTGAAAGTCCTGTGTTTGTTTGACCCTGGCCCCTCCCCCTTGCATCTGTAGGTAGTCCTTGTTGCTGCTTGGACCTTTTCATGATATTATTGTAATATAAATAGAATATTAGATGCATTTAATTTGTGTATCCACCATAAAGAAAAGATCTTAATTGACTTTCCATTGCATTGTTTCAGTGGGGCCGACAAGCAATGACGCAATACTGCTATTGGAACTGGCATTGCGATTTTTTACAAAAAAAACAGCTGAGGCAATTAGAAGCTAAAGAGATGTTTCCATAAAAAGTTGGTAGAGACCAAAAATGGAGCTAAAAATGAGAGGATATTGGATAACATCCCTCAGGTGACCAGAAAAATGACTCCAAATGAATAATAATGTTACTCCATAAGTGCTCAATGTGTAAAAATCAACTCCCAAAGTGGCCAACATTTCCTTTTTTATTAGAGTATGTTTTCCTTCTGATTTAGGGAAGATATGTGGCTGCTGAAAAATGGGTCCAATATTCAGTTTTGTGACTATGGGGTGAAATGATTTGGTCATAAAAAGAAGATAACATTTATTTTTACAATCAACACTTGAAATGATGAAGTCCCTCGCAAATGACAAGGTAGTGCAAATTGTAGACCATGGTGTTTTATTTTTACCTCTCTTTTTAAAGATTTCATTGAATTTTTGTCTTTTTCTTTTTACAAAGTGTATTAAATCTTGGCTAGATAATAATGAGAAGACATATGAAACACAATTAAAATAATACCCTCCAAACCGAAATAAATCTAATTTGAATTAACATCAAATACTAATACTCAGCTTGTTTACAGGATACTTAGCCGCAATAGCCTGCTAAAGGGGCGTGGCAGTGGGAGACCATGTGACACAGATTCAGAATCGTCTGTTGAAGTGTTTCCTCAACAAGAACTGAGATTTTAAGGCGGCTCTCCTCTGAAGTTTCATTTATGAAAAAGTTCTCCAATAAGAATATTATATTTCATAGGCTCAATCTGTTATTATTACACTGACTGGTTTAGGGCCAACTTAAAAAACGGAGAACTTAAAGAGTCAGTGCTTCTTCATCAAAACGCTGTAAAGAAACGCATTTAAACCTTTGTGCTGTAAAAAAACCGTTAACTGAATAAAAGCATGCTGAAAGATGTATGCAATGTAATGCATTCGGGAGAAAATGATACATCACAGAAGATTACGTGAAAGTTCTGTGTAAATGAAATGAAGTGACGAATCTCATAATTTACAAGCAGCGGGACGAGGAAGGTAAGAGGTCATAATAGTTTGGCTCGGCTTTAACACTGTTTGCATACGTGTGTTCGTTTGCGTGTGCATATGTGTGTGTATAAGTGTGTGTGTGTGTATAAGTGTGTGTGTATGTGCAGATTTATCTCTTGTAGCAGCTCCTGAGAGCGGCAGCATCTCCAAAACAATTTACAGCCGACACATTTATAGTCCTGTGTCGTAAAAACACCAGATTGATCCTCTCCCTCGCTCTCTATCATATTCAATGCCGTACGCTCCATTAAAAAAAAGAAAAAAAACTCTACCTCAATATTTTAGTGGGTTTTAAGCGAGCATATATCTGGAGGTCCCTGGCAGCCTGGACCCCGGGGGCCTTTAGGGCTCCCAAAATATTTGAAGAGGCATAAAATTGAACACGTTCATAATGTAAACCAATACAGATTATGGTTAATACCATTAGGACGAATCACACGCTGCTATAATACAAGCCATTAGAAAACATGGTCAAAGGAATAGCAACAAGAAGGATTGGACTCATATAAACTCTCAGCAGCAGATGCCGACACTGATACGTCTGGATTGAAGCGGACGCTTTCAATATACTCATCTAATAGTGGTTTGTGCTCAAATTTGACCTTTTTCTCGATGGGAAACAAAATGAGTAAATCCTTCATTTTAATAGCCACATGCTTTGTCCCAAAACATATGCGAAGGAGAGGATAGAAACCATGAAGGAGAGGAGACATGAGTAGGAGACAAGAGGGAAGGAACATAAGAAGTGGGCACTGAACTGAACTCAAAGATGATGTCCAGTCACTTAAATGCAAACTACTCACCGTAAAAAGACAACATTGTTGTCTGTGTTGTGTGTGCGGTCCAACACATCAGAATTACTAGTCTTTTCTGCAATGCAAGGTGTCCTGTTAACAGTTTTACTAATGTGAAATGTTTTATGGGGCTAGGGGATTTTTCATTTTATTTTCATTTTTTCATATAATAGTGCAAGTTGATCTATTACCATCATGGCATTGACATATCGAGCTCTTTCAATCCAGCCGGACAATAGAATGCAGGAACTACAATGTTTCTACTCAAGTAGAAGTACTGTTACTTTGCCAATATTTTACTTGTGAAAATACTGGTGTAGTTAATAGTGTAGATTTCTGACACAATTCAAGTAAAATGTAGATCATTTATAATATTGGCTGAGTTGTTTCGAGGAAATATACTTTCTCCTCGCCATCTTAAATATCGGGCTCAACATTGTAAATTGAATTCAAACAATGTGATGTAATGACATAGTGTCAAATTAAAGAACACCTTTAGGCTCTAATCAAAGTTGCAGTTTTCAACATGTGGTCAACCTGAATTGAAACCAAACCAAACAATAATGCAACAGAACCTGTAAACAAGTACGTTTCTTTTCCTTTGTTTCATTCACAGTTGTAAATTAAAGGGAAGGCAGCATTTACTTTTGGTCTCCCGTGGGAACCAAACAGCGGTCAGCTGGGTGAAAGTCCTGTGTGAAGGGCGATATACACTCTTGCAACTACAACTGTGTCTGGCCACGCAGTTGCATCGGCGGACTCGTTTTGGTTAATAGTTCCCGCCTTTTTCATACTCCAGAACAGTAGATGGTGCAACGACCTGCGTGCCGACGTTCACCGATATCTCCCTCCAGGAATTCACCTCCATCTGCGTGTCCTGATACTCCGTCAGACGGGTTTTATAAACGCTCATATTTGTGGACCTCTTCAGCCAAACGTTCTTCAACGGGATCCATTTTTCGTGTTTCTGCTGTGGCTTTTAAAAACAGCGGAATTATGCTATGAAATCGAAATTGCGAGACTCAGAAAGGATGTGGTTAGCGGACCAATCACAGTCTTGCGGGCTGTGAACGGCTTGCGTAGCTTTTTGTCGGACAGTCCAAAATTTTGGGCGACGCACGCAAGCACGCAAGAGGGCTGACAGGACGACGGAAAGGGCCCATGCGGGTCTTGTGTGCTTGCGTCTCTGCTTAAAACCAGAGTATAAAGCAGCCTTTAGCCTCCGACCTCCCCGTGCAGACTCCCACGGACTAGGATTAGAAACATATTTGTGATACTTCATAAAGAAATGTATTCCAGGAGAAAATTTGTTGCCCTCGAAAGTAGAACAATGCAGTTTTGTTTTATGGGAATTACTTTTTATTTTTATAAGCAACACAGTGGTCGTTGACGTTGTTCTCTTGAGAGCAAGTTACAACTGAGTGTGAAATTGTACTCACCTGTCTGAGGAGCATGCTGTGAGCCATGTGCACCACAAAGACCTCCTCAATCTGCTCCACCTTCTATTTCCCTCAGAGCGTCTCACACTACCAGCCCTCTCCCTACTCGTCCGTCCCACTGTACCCATTAAAGTTTTCAAAAACTCTGAAACAGCAGAAAAGCTGCACGTGCTTCACTGAGGGTAAAATGTGTTGAGCTGGAGGCTCGAGCATGGACATTTTAGTATGAAGCAATTAGCCAGACCCAGCAGGCACCTAAAGGTCACGCAGCATTGCAGGTGTGTTTGATCGGGGCACTTAGCGCCTGACGGGTGGTGCATTAAATCACCTATTAATTTAATATGTTTTACCAATGCTGAGGTACAGAAATATGGAAATGTTTTTTTACTGTTAAATTTGCATGTTTGTTTGGATATAAACTTCACTATAAAGATGACAATGGAAAGGCAATAAGAGGATAGAACACATGCAGAGGAGAGGAAATGCGGCAGGAGAGGATGCATCCAAAGGAAAGGAAACACAAGGGGGGAAGTTGGCAAGGAGAAAGGAGTGGCAAAGATGGGTGAGGATGTCATGACAGGACATAGTGAGGAGATGTGGGAAGGAGAGCGACAGGAAAAGAGGGCAAGAGATGCCATTCAATTCAATTCAGTTTATTTTGGACTGCCCGAAATCACAAACACAACATTTGCCCTGGAGGGCTTTACAATCTGTACACATAACATCCTTGTCTCAGGACCTCACATCGGATCAGGAAAAATCCCCCAAATAAAGAGAGTAAAAACCATTTCACAGGGGAAAGGAAAGGTGATAGAAGACAGGATGGATGCAACATGGAAAAGGAAAGGAGTAAAGGAGACATGAGGAGGATAATACTGTAGGAGCGCGGGTGATAACATTTGACCTTCGCCCATCTTAATCTCCCAACCTACACACTCACACACTGTAAGAGATGCACACACACACACACACACACACACACACACACACACACACACACACACACACACACACACACACACACACACACAGCAGACAGAGTGTGTGAGAAGGATGGAGACAGTGGCGTCCCCCTGTCTATCTCGCTCATCACGCTCTCTCTTTCTCTCTCTCTCTCTCTCTCTCTCTCTCTCTCTCTCTCTCTCTCTCCTCTGTCACACACTCTGTCATGCTGTCTCTTCTCATTTCTTCCCCATGCTCTCTCTCTCTCTCTCTCTCTCTCTCTCTCTCTCTCTCTCTCTCTCTCTTTCTCTCTCTCTCTCTCTCTCTCTCTCTCTCTCTCTCTCTCTCTCTCTCTTTCTCTCTCTTTCTCTCTCTTCCTCTCTCTCTTGCAGCTAAAGTTCACGCTGAGGTCACCTGCATGTCTTTGGTTCGTGTGTGCCTTTAATTCTCCAATTATATTCCGAAGAAACAGAAAGTTAGATAATACATACTGTGAAGAAAAAGTCATGCGTTAAGGTGATATGTTTGAATGTTTACCAATTGTCTTAATACTTCCTGTGTTATTTATAGCCTTGCATCGCTAAAATATCATATTTTTACCTGGAATCAACATAGGCCATTTGTCAGACAGCCATGTGTTAGCTGGGCCGTCTGAACTATTTATTCAGGTTTTAGCAGCAGTCAGAAAGCTTTTGGGGCAAAATCATGAAGCAAAATTAAAACATACAAATGGTACTATGTATAGATGTACAATAAGATGTACATGGTCTCTGATTTAAATGAATCTAACAATCTAAGCTAAATTAAAGCTGCATGAATATGATGACGCTGAAGTCAGGTGCGGCTCACAGTCTGTGTTCCAGTTCATCCTGAAGGCGTTGCACTGGGTCGAGGTCAGAGCGCTCTGGGATCATTGTCCTCACGGAGCTGGTTTTGTGTTGATGTGGAAACAGGGAAGAGACCGACTGAAACCTTTGTTGGATCTAAATTGTTGTCTCTGTCGCAGCGTGAGGATTTTATCCTCAATGGAGACGAGCGAGAACCCTAAACCATGAACAACTGCTGGTGTTAAAGCAAAGCAAAGAAAGTGCCTGCAATCACATTGAATTCACAAATCTGGCCGATATAAAGATGAAGTGAGCGCTTTTGTCTTTGGAAAAGGGGAGACATGCTGAGAGAGAGAAGCAGGTATATTTATATATAGATGGAGGGAGATAGACAGGTGGACAGACGGGCAGTCATGAAGTTACTTAGTGTTTGAATTCAATACTGACCCAATACCAGCCTGGCGTCACCAGCACTCTATGTGTGTGTGTGTGTGTGTGTGAATGTCTGGCGTCACTCAGACAAGCCACTTGTCCAAAACACAGCGTCTGTGTGTGTCTGTGTGTGTGAGCGTGTGTGTATGTGTGTGTGTGATTGATTTCGGTGGAGCCATGGAGGTAGAGACACAGAGTTGTTGCATTTTCAGCCAAACTGCAAAATCAATGCAAAGTGGATCTGAATGAAAGGAGGAGCGGAGTAGACACTGCTTTCATCCAATGTGCGCTTGTGTGTGTGTGTGTGTGTGTGTGTGTGTCTGTGTGTTGTCTGCGAGACCCAGTTGGTAACCCACGGCGACAGAGCGCTGTCAGCCATTACAGCTCCAGCGTCTCCGCAGCGACCATTAACGATAATGTTGTTGTTGCCGTGGCTACAAATACACTCGTTCCACTCCATTTTCATTTCGAGAGTTGGACAGAGAGCGAGAGAGAGAAGGAGCGAGGGAGAGAGAGAGAGAGAGAGAGAGAGAGAGAGAGAGAGAGAGAGAGAGAGGGAGAGAGAGAGGGAGAGAGAGAGGGAGAGAGAGAGAGAGAGAGAGAGAGAGAGAGAGAGAGAGAGAGAGAGAGAGAGAAAGAGAGAGAGAGAGAGAGGGAGAGAGAGAGAGAGAGAGAGAGAGAGAGAGAGAGAGAGAGAGAGAGAGAGAAGGAGCGAGGGAGAGAGAGAGAGAGAGAGAGAGAGAGAGAGAGAGAGAGAGAGAGAGAGAAGGAGAAAGAGTGATGAGTTAGGAAGAGGTATAAAATAAGAAGAAAAGGATGACAGAAAGACAGAAACAAATTTGGAGTTCTTTCTTTTCCATCCATTTCTTGACTTCAATCCCTGTGAGATGCTGTGCACGTTCACACAAGCCAGTATTAGGAAGTCAGTTAAAGACATCCAGTCCAGTCATCACTCTGAGGCCTCGAAAATCATTACGAGTCAATTTGACACTCGTCATATTGATTCACTGATGCACTTTGATATTTCCATCGGTAAATTGCACCGACATTCATTAAGGGGGCGTTGACTATTGCGGAGAGGAAAGACAGAAGAGCTGTAAGAGAAGAGGAGTGGTGGCGTCGTTCAATCCTTCACTTTGTTTCAAGGAAAGTCACCCGACTTGCAAAGCCCAGTATAGACCGGTGCGTCAATACTGGATGATTCTGCAAAACCTTAATTGTTCAGTATCCATGTTCTATTTATGTATATTACCAGTTTTAACAAATGGGTTTTATATAAAACTATGAAACTGAAGAAGTTGTTTTAAACCAAACCACAACGTTGCCACATAAATTGCTTATTTAAACCCAAAACGGGACCTAACTAAGTCAGTCTTGTGACTAAATCATAGACTGTATGTCTACTCGGACATACAGTCAGACATACAGTCAGACATACAGTCAGACATACAGTCAGACATACAGTCTACGGTGTAGTCAACCAACTGAGGATTATCACTTCTAAACTTTGAATATTTATTCCAAACCAGAAGTGACGATACTGGGATGAGAGGGTAGCTCACGCTGGCTTGGTTAGCAAGGTGCAACTTAATTGGGATGCTTGTTTTTCCAAACAAAAAACAAGATGTCAACAGAAAATGATCAGCCAAACTGTCTTTTAGTTGAACAAAGCCGACCTGAAACTGTAGAAGGTGTATGCGCTTAACTATGGACCACTTAAAGCCTTAATATATATATATTTTTGTTATTGTAGCGATGTGTCAAATGAGTGAAACAATTTAATGAGGTGAAAAGGGTTCTCTCACATGAAGAAATAATCATGAGCTGATCTGAGACTCCCGTCGTCTCTAGAGAGCGTTAGCACGTTTCAGCTAATTGTTTAGCTGTCTGGCCGCAACGTTACTCTTCCGGTTGACTCTTACTGGTCTCTCCGCATAGTTTCCAACAGCAGCAGCCACTGGACTATTCCTACTCGGCCCCACATAGCCTTATGATCTTGTTATCTACGAGGAAATTCAAACAGACTTCAAACAAGTTAGCCGCCTATAAAGATTTAGATCCCGTGAATGATACAGAGTCAAATCCGTTTCTCAAACTGTATCACAAATGCATTTCTATTCAAAGTGCGCTCATTTCCACATAAGAAACATCGTGGGTAAAGCTGGTTTAACAAACATAGGACTTTCAGCCAGGAGCCCTGTGTGAAACTAAATGTCAAGGTTGAATGAGTTATTATCGCTATGTTGAATGTTACGTAACATTTGCTGTTAACCATTTGTTTAAAACTTGGACCGAAATCTGTGAGAAATTATATTTTATTGCAGTTTCTTTGGAGTTTCTTTGGAGAGAAACATACTTTTCAAGGTGTAAGCTTGGACAAGCACAGTTATGTTGTGTTTTCCCAAGTTTGAAGCATTCAAGAAAAACATCTACGAAACTCCCATTTTGCTCTGAAAATCGAAATAACATCCAGTTGTCAATTTACTTAATCAGGAAATCCCCAAATGAAAACAGACCCTGGTGCAGGCGGGCTTTGGCCCGAGGCAACACAACAGCAGCGGATTGATGGAGGAGGTGAGGTCGTTGCTCAGGAAGATGGCCCTGATTAGGAAGGTGACTGAGTGATTAGGGAGTGATCCTTTTGCTTTAGCCCGCACATCGACTGCATCTCACACACACAACTTCACCCTTAGATTCATCCACACAAACAGGCACGCCGTGTTACACAGCGCTATGGCTCCATAGAAAGCGCAGTGGGGCGATAACACTTGGTGTAATGCCCCTTTAAAAGGCAATAACAGCCACAGTAATCACCTTCCACCGTCTCTATCCGTCTCCATCTTGTTAAAAGATCTCCTCTCTCCGCTTGTTCTCACACTCAAAGTCGCCGTTCTGAATATCTCCTGAAGCCGTAAAAGGTTAGCGAGCGCTCGCAACTTCTGCTACATTTAAAAAGCAGTAACGTTGGCAGTAATTACCTTCCTGCCTCGCTCTCTGTCTCCACGCAGTCACAAGCCCCTCTAATGGCCTCCTTCACCTCTTCTGCGTGATGTGTTGATTCGATTTGGAAGTTGTAAGAGGGCATGTGCGTGGTTTTGAACAGTGTTCAAAAGGCAGTAAAATCAACACTTATTACTGGCTCCATGAAATCACAAAAGGACTCATTTTAGAAGATATTTCCAAGCTATAAAAAGGAATTATCTGGACGTTGAGGAATCAGAAACAATAATATGAACTCCTTATCCTCCGTGTCTTTCTGGTTAATGGTTTGCTATTGACTCTCCTATACTCTACATGTTTTAATGGAGTTTTGAGAACATTTTTGAAAGTGGCAGATTGTGGCGGTGGCGGGCTGTGTAGTCTACATCACGGGCAGACTGGGGGGAAAAAGTGTCCCGGGAGTTGCTGTCACAGACCGACACTCAATACACAGCGCGTTCATTCAGAAGAAACGCACAATTACGCAGCACCTCTCGGTTGGACGTCTCTTGGTTGAAGGCAATTCTATGCCAAGACCTTCTAGAAGGCTATTTCATGTACTTTTACCAGGCTACTCTTCGATAGATAAAGAGAGGTGAAATGTGCATGGATAAGATGCTGTTAACCAGCTCCCAAGCAAGCCATACCAGAGGCCTGAAGGAGCAGACGAACATATGAAGACATCTGTGCAATGAGTAAATAAGCTAATGAGGGAAAAAATATTCAAATACATGTAGTGTATTTGTGCTAAAACAACACTTATAAAATAGCTATAACTTTGTAATTCAGTTCAAGCCAGCAGAGAAGGCTAGAAGGCCATAATGGCCCGCCACTGGATTGTGGACAATAATAGCAACTAAGAGATCTTTAAGTTTGAAAACATGATTTAAACTCTCAGCTCCGGCCCTCATGCTTCACCATCAGTAGCTCAAAAGTCGGCATGTAGCAATCAAATGCACATTGAGTCAGACCAACCAAATCCATATGATGCTAATTAAAAAAAAGAAGCAAAAATACACTACAGGAATGTACTACTGTCATGTATTTGTTGTGTTACAAATGGGCTACAACTGAGTTGTGCATCCATGTGTTTCACAATGACAATGAAATGTCCTTGAGTTCTTGAATCTTGGAGTTAGCTTCATACAGTCAATCTGGCAGCAACTGTTGCCATTTCAGTTGACCGTCATCGGCAACGAGTTGTTTGTGTCTTTCGTGAAACCAAAAGTCAATGTTGAATCATTTCAAATAAGCTACATAAGTTATTTGAACCAAAACCACGATATTTTCTTTTCTAAACCTAACAAAAAAATGGTATTGCCTAAACTTTAAATGCTTCAGTGGTGACAACATATCATTTTGTCACAGAACGTGGAACCACTCTGTAATGCAGCGTGAACAGATCTTAGTCCTTTCAGGCCTTGTAAAGTTGCGTGAATCATGTGAAAAAAACAAACAAACACAAACAACACCTCACAGCCATAGACTCTTTATAATAACTGGACTCATCACATGATGTCACCCATCGGTTTGTGCACTGCGTATTGAAGCCTCCGGTTCTGCATTTTGGCCGTCACCATCTTGATTTTTTTTGGACCCAGAAGGTGCAGATTAGTGAAGCGACATTAGATATATTTCTGCAACCAAAATGTTACAGTTAACTTTCATGAACTGAAAACACACTATGAAAGGGTTCCAGTTTTAAGACGTTGAAAGACGACACCGTGGTAGCGACCCGTCAATCACAAGGTAACCCCTCCCTAATGGATACCCTGCTTCACTGTCTTTTTTACTCTAAGTGAGATGATAATTTACTAAATGAACATCAAGTTGGACTGTCAAGACTTGAGACCGAATTGGGAGTCGAGCTCCTGCTTTGGTGACACGTCCGTCTCAGGTCACCAATCTGATACCATTAGAGAGCACTGAGCGCCGCACAGCAGACACACAGCAGATTGACTGTCCTCAACTGATTAAATCAGGACTTTTTTGGGGACCAGCGGAACCAGTTCAAAGGAGTCAGACAGCATGCGGCTGCACTGTCTGCTGAGTCACACGGCGGGACAGCCGGAGAGCTTTTAGTGCTATGGTGAAACGACTGAACATCACTCACCATTTCTGATGGGGCCTGAACAAAGAGAAGAAAAACGCACACGTTAGCAAAGTATTTGTTCATCACGTCATTTTACACACTGGATATGAAGCACATACAGGGCAGACGAGAGTCCAGGCAGTGTGACCTGGTCCCATGGGATGACGTATAAATAGCACATTTGGGTAGGTTTCCAATTTAGACTATTCACATGTCATTTACAAAACCACTTAGTTTGGTTTGGGCAATAGATATCATGCTTGGGGTTAAAACTAGGATGCACATTGAGTAAAACAGGTGTATGGAGAAAAAAAACACGTCAGCGTCTTCATGGAAGAAGAAAGTGAGAACAACATTTTGAGGAATCGGTCTCCGTGAACTTGAAGTGATGGCTCACATTGTTTACTACTTTTCAGGTTGTTAGCTAGCCAGCTGCAGGCGCTAGCGTCTCATTCCCTCACAGACACAGGAGAGATGTCGCCCTTGTCGCCTCAGTCCGAGAAAGCAAATAAGTATTTTCTCTACTGATTCCCTCATTTGAATGTGAGCGAGACAGACAGAGAGGGCTCCCATGAGGCCGCTCTGGTGGACTCCACCCTGGACGAGCTGCGTGCGCGCTGTAAATCACTCGCGCCGTGAATTTACGGCCCTCCATTCACACATTTAGCTCCACCACTGTAGGGCGCACGGCCGCCTCGCAGCTGTCTGTCTGCGTGTGTGTGTGTGTGTGTGTGTGTGTGTGTGTGTGTGTGTGTGTGTGTGTGTGTGTGTCTGTCTGTTTTGAAGGTGAAACTCAGTATGACACTCTGTATAACAACTTAATCACTAGGTTCCCATGGTAACAACCTGGCAGAGTGTGAAAGAGAGGGCTGAGTTAGATGTAGTTGAAACTCTCTCTCTTTCTCTCTCTCTTCCTCTCTGTCTTTCTTTCTCTTTCTTGCTCGTTCTTTCCCTAAAATAAAGGAAACAATAGCTCATAAATATCTTTAAGTGTGTATGTTTATGCACAGTGTGTGTGAGTGTGATGCGAGCGTGACGTTGCAAGCTGCTGGTCTTGCTGTGTGTGTGTGTGTGTGTGTGTGTGTGTGTGTGTGTGTGTGTGTGTGTTCAGCAGATGTTGGACCTCTCAGATAGATTATTCCACAGAGAGTGAGACAAATTCAAATGAAGAGAAAACAAAGAGACACAGAAAGCTTACAATAGTCCAGATTTTTTTGTCAAATTTATATTGACTTTATTAATTGTAATTAAGATCTTAATACAGTATTGCCAAAGCAGGTTATGTAAGGCAGCACCTTCATGCTATCAGGTGGGGTCCTGACACCAGAGACGTTGAGGACGAGAGTCACAATCTGATCGGAGCAGCGCAGGTGGAGCAACATCCTCTCCTCCATCCAAAAGAAATTCAAATGACACACAGATTATGTAAATGTAGAGAGCAATAATTGAATCAATTACGATGCTGTACGTTCCATTGTGATTGATCTTTGTGCGGGCAGCCGGCCCAGGAGGGCCTGTGTTATTGTGAACATTATTTTGTATTAGTGAATTACTATTGAGATTTTACTTTAATAGTGCCAGACTTGACGACCATTTTTCGAGTCAGGTCAAACAGCAATCCTTATTCATTGTAGCCTCCAAGGTATGGGCATATATATATATATATATACAAAATTTATATATATATATATATATATATATATATATATATATATATATATATATATATATATATATTACCACCCGAATGAAAGGACCCGAATCATTTCTGGTCCTTTCATTTGACTTCATTTGTTTGTTTTTGTTATATATATATATATATATATATATATATATATATATATATATATATATATATATATATATATATATGAATGTGGATTTTTTTGTATTAATTCTGCAAAGGAAATATTTTGTGTTTTGTTATATGAGCTATACATGAACAATTATATAGGTTCCCCAAAAGTAATTCACATGCATATAACTATACATTCATACACAAAAAATATCCAGCATGTTATCCTCCAGTCATGAAAAAATAATAAGAAAACAAACATATGAAATATGTTTCATACTCCTAACTGCAATGGTTACGCTGAGAACCACAGAAGAATAAACAGAAAAAGATATGAAATAAAAGAAAATATATTTCAAATGAGAGTCCAATAAAAAAATCATTTAAAAATAGTTATTTATTTAATTCTCAATAAAATAGAAGTGTAATAATATGAACTGAATCGTATATATTCTATATAAAAGCATACACTGATGGCACAACGCTCTTCATTACATCTTTTTTTCAACCAAAATGCATTGCACTGGTCATGGGGTTGAGAAAAACTGCTCTATACTGTCCAAATCAAACAAATATGCGCACAAAAAGTGCATGATCAGAACTCTACACTTGTGCAGCACACATGAAATAAAATGTATACTGTTAATAAAACCAAATACAAACAAACAACCTCTGTACGTCCTCCGACCTCGCGGTGACCTCTGACTGCGGTCACAGCCTCAAACTCACCCCCTGGCGTGGCGGGTGGGTGGGGGCGGCGACTTCCACATCGGCAAGGTTACAGAAAGTTCACGCTCTACCTGTCTCCATGGCGACGGCCGCCGGCAGAGACAGGAAGTAAACAGTGTCTAATCGGTCTCCGTGCCGTGAGCTTGTTTCATTGACTTTGAGGAGAAAAACAAAGATGGAGGCGAGAGGGAGAATGACCGAGTCAGATCAGATATGTGTCTCTGAATAAGACTGGACTCACCCTGGTCCTCGACTCTCGTCTCACTTTCTTTCTGGCTTTTCTCACTCGTCGACCTTTTGACCTCTGCTCATCATCTCGCTCTCACATCTCCAGGGTCTGGCAGAGGTCAGTAATGAGTATGTTGGTGCACCTCTGCCTTGTGAGGGAAGGATGGTGCTTTCCAAGTGTGCATGAACATGCACATGTCGTGACTTCAGCTCACAAATAAATAAACCTGAAACTATTTCATTATTGTAAAAACTGCTTCCACCAACTCTTTCGCTGCTGTTAACTTCTGGTGTCTGATTACCCTTTTTGCAGAGACCTTAGATACCTGTCCTTAACCAGGTAATGTCCACAGGGCTGTGTTTGTCAGGCTCTAGCAGCCTCTTCGTCACTCTTATCAATTCATCCATTTGGGACCGAGGGCCAGGAAAGGAACCAGGAGTCCGACCCACTGTGACCCCGGCCACTCCCTCTCGAGCTGCGGTAGCTTCAAAGGCACAAAGGTAAACCTTTAAATTGTCTGTTCTCCTTGTTTAGGGATGAAGTCAGCTGTCTCGGGTAATGACTTTGGCACCTGCCGGAGCTCCTGCTCCTTTAGTTAACTACTGCTTATTGTCTTGCTGGGCAGAGGGCCCAAGTTGGGTCATGTCGTCAATATCTTCACTCCCAATCATCTGGACTCCGGCTCCAGTGCCCGCATTCTCCACCACCTGTAGCTTCACAGGATGTCCCTGTGGCCGGCCTGGGTGGGTCAGTGCAAGACAACTGAAAAACAGGCACAATCAGAAGGTTTAAATGAAGATGAAAAGTCTTTAAATAAACATAAAGCATACTGGAGGAGAAAGTGGTTCCCAATGAAACCAAAAACTCAGCACAGCAAAGTCCAGGTTACGAGGTCCTCCGCTTCGTAGTCCTTTGCATTATTTTCCACCACATAGGTGTCCTGCTGCTTGTCCAGCTCCTCTTCCGCATGTGCTCTCCCATCTGCCCTTCATGGAGCTTCCCAGCTCTGTCTAAATTAGGTGCCCGTAGCACCTGCAGCTGTGAGAGTGAGGAGGCAGTCTGGGAGATGTACTGTTGACCACGGCGGCCATTTTGTGGTGTGGGCGCTGGAGTGAGAATGTTGCGCCCCTCCACTACCTGTCCCCTTGTGATGCCACAATATAGACATATTTTATTGGTGTCAACATATTTATATTAGGCCGAATTCCAGAAATGTCTTTTTCCCTCAGTAAAATGGTTATTTTATCAGTGATTAAAAGTAAAGATATTTGTGCTGATATTTTTATTTACTTTTTACGAGCGTTCCATCTGGACCGTTGTTGCAATGAGGGTATGCTTGTTTTTGTGAGAAAAAAATAGTATGAAGTAAACATAATATCAGTTGACGATAAAGTGTTTGATAAAAATCACTTACAAGTTTGACTCACATCAACGTGTTGTTTACTCTCATGAGTCCAGAAACACTTTTAATCCAAGTAAAATGTATTTAATCCCCCAAAACTACCTTCCTCATCTTTAACTCATGGTTTCCTCAGTTGAAGAAACCTAACCTTACCCTCCGAATACGTGCTGACCGCACAGAATATAAGACATCTCTCTCTGCCACCCTCCATGCCCCTCCATAACACAATAAAACTGTTCAATGCCTCATATTAATTTACAATCATCACATCTGTTGATCTCAGTGATCTCACCGCTTGCTCTGTTCTGCTCTCTCTATCTAACTGACCTCTTGACCCCTTGACCTCTGACCCCTTGGCTCCGCCCCGCTGTCGGGGTTGGCCTTGGCACTGCAGCCCGCTGCGTCACTCCGACCTCTCTGCTGTCAGCGAAGGAACCTCGGTTGCCTCAGTGAAGGACCGGTACGACGTCAGCTCTCTGCACGGGTCAGGATCAGAAAGCAACATTCACACGTGGCCTTGAAGCCAAGGCTGACCAGCTGTCCCGCTGTGTTACGCACTGACACATTGCAGTACTATCACGTCCACAAGGATAGGCCTCCTGAAGCCAGCGAAAGTTTAAAGATAAAAAGGGGTTCATCAACCAACTCATTACTATAACAGAGGACTAATACATGAGCATATGATTCATCCTTAATGTGCTCAGAGAGGAAGACAGATATATTCTTTAAAATTATCCGGATCCCTTCCCCAAATATTATATTATTCTGCAAAAATAAATGTCACTTGAAAAAGTAATTTTTGTGGGTTTTCTTTTTCTATTTACACTCATGATTAATTATTAAGGACATGCCTGGTGATGTTTAATACTTGTCTTAATGGCAGATAACCCCACAAAATTCGGACTTTGTAATTTATTGATATTAACCTTTAATTCTCTGTTCTGATGGAATATTAATTATTATTAAACCGGGACATGGTGTCCCATATTGTGAAACCAATAAAAGCATCATCCTATCTTCCGAAACAGACAGCATTCAAGATCTACTTGAAACAGAAGACAGAAGTGTTCGTCACTACAGTGACAATAGTCAAACGATGTTGACGCCGTCTGCACACAGCTAGCTGCTTAATTAGCGTGTAGCACACGTCACACCCGCACGACAGACGGAAACGTCACGCACGGACAGCTTCGTCACGCATGCACAGACGGACAGACACGACACGTAAAAGCGTCAATATGACCCTGCACGGCATCTCTATTTATCTGCATCACCCCTTGAAAAAAAAAAACACATGCTATGTACAAATATAATTTATATCCAGGTTTTTTTGAATGTACGTTAAAAATAGCTTGAACACTAGTAAGTTATCCTAAATGAACTGTGATCTATGGAGGGGTGAATAACTGCATTACACTTAATACTGATTGAATTGTTAGTAATGGTGTTGGTGATGAGGTAAAACTATGTTTATTATGATTTTTTGTTTGTTTTTTGACCACTTTTGTGCTTCTTTAGTGTCCCTGAGAAACTGACATAACAAGAGGGTAAAATAAAAAATAAAAACCATGAAAAAAAGCAGCACTGTTTTGTGCTTTCGGGACAAGGCTTATTTCAGACCCCAATGGCTTCTTTATAATTGTTTTATTAAAATGATGGAAGCCACAGAGTCTCAACCTATTAATGAACGCTGCATACCGACACGATGATGCTCTCATCGTGTGCTTTCTTTTCTGATTGTCTGGAGTTTTATGGGGTTTTGTATAACGTTTGTTTACATGATGACTGCAGTCAGCCCAGTATACTCACAGTTTATCACGACTGAACCAAGCGGCTCTGATGACCTCATCTTTTAAATAGCATCGTGTGGGGTTTCTGCATTATGCTGCTAATAATGTTACATAACAGAATTCTGTATCCAGGCGCTGCAGTTCACCTGTCAGACAGCAGGTGTCGCCCAGTGTATGTGTGTGTGTGTGTGTGTGTGTGTGTGTGTGTGTGTGTGTGTACATCCTTCTGAACAATTACAGGTTCAGAAGTTGTGGATGATAAATAATAATAATATGAATAATAATCATGTGTTTTTCTATTCTTTGCTTTTGAGAAAAATGCATGTTCTGCAATATGCACAACGTTGATGTTTGTTTGAATATTTGAACCCCAACTAATCATGACATCACTGCAGTAGGAAACAAGGAACTTATGAAGAGGAAAGCCCGTCCACACTGGCGCCCCACGATGAAAAAGAGGATATATATATATATATATATATATATATATATATATATATATATATATATATATATATATATATATATATATATATATATATATATATATATATATTCAAGGATGATGAAAATAAAAATAAAATAAAAATGTTCAGAAATTACGTTTTCTATGACACTCATGGCTAGAATATATTCTAAACATACGCAGTGGGTTGTAATGCTTTTAGAACTGTATAATTATATTATCAAACATTCATATTCATAACGCTTTATAACAACAAACATAATATGTTCAGTTAATATATATATATATATATATATATATATATATATAATTTTACTTTAAACCACTTATGACAACGTATCATAAAGAAGACGCATATCAAGCGTGCTTAAATCAGGGATATTGATAAATCAAATAGAATGGACCTCTCACTCTCTCTGTCTCTGTGTGTGTGTGTGTGTGTGTGTGTGTGTGTGTGTGTGTGTGGGTGTTCGTGTGTTCATCACTTGGTACATGCATAAACTTTTGATTTACCACCTTGGAAAAACGCCAAACTGTAGGACGAAAGAAAGAGTTAGCGAGTCGGGGAAAAGTCTAATTAGTGAGTATTGTAGAGATGAGGAGGCGGATCCTCCCTAACGAGGTCTCCTCCAGTGATTCATGTGTGAGAGTGTCTCTGAAATATTGATGAGTGCGTAATGAAGCAGAGCAGACAGACTCCATCTCATCACTGAGCGAAGCAGGACACGGAAACGGACGGAGAGAGAGACTGAGTGTGTGTGTTTGTGTGTTTGTTTGTGTGTGGTTGACCTTTGACCTTCGCTTGCAGAGGATGGCCCAAGAGCATCGAGGGAAGTCCAACACAGATGCTGCTCAACAGGTCTGTGTTCCGGTTCATCCCAAAAGGTGCCGAGGTATTTGACTGAAAACAAAGAGGGGTAGATATGGTGTTGGTCCATATTGCTGGTCCCACTGGGCAGCGGACACGCCAGAACCAGGACCAGGACCAGGACTGTAAAGGGCAGACTGTCAGACTCTGCTGTCAGTAAAACAAAAGGTTTTCTAAACAAACTCTGGCTCTCGGAAACATTCCTGCTTTTGTCCACAGGGGCCTCCAAAGTAAACTTAAAATGAAAGTTCCTCCTCGTAGCTTTAATTAAGGTAAAAAAACAAAACAATAATACATTAAGGTAATTATTATGCAGGAGTGTTCTTTTCAGAATAAAAGTAAACTTTATTATGAACATAAATGTTAAGGCTGGTAAATGTGGGCCTTTTTTGTTTTACTATGTACACTCAAGCCTTATCTGTATTTATAATACATCACGATGTTTTTGGTAATCATGTTTTGTATTACATTTCTAATTCTGCAACATAAGTAAGTACATTAATCAAATCATTGTAGGGAAGTAAAACGTTGGATAGTTTTCTTTGATCTGGAGTAGAAATAGATATTCAAAGAAATTATTAGTTAGTACCTCCAAATCATATAATTATTTCAGTCAATATACTGAGCCGGGAACGGAGCAGCTGAAGTTCGGTACTGTAATTTTTGAAACCAAATGTTGTCAATAGTGATTGCATTTTGCGTTAAAACACTTCATAAACATATTTTCTATGGAGATCCCATTTCTTTTGTCACCATCTGATTGTATCAATAGACTTGAGATCAATTTAAACAAACCTGTATTGAACGATCACGGTGACATTCATTTGGTAATTTGTCTCCAAAGGTCAAAGTTCTCTGAACAAATTATGGCCAGACACAAAAAAGGCCTCAACGTTTGTGAAGGGATTTTCTTCATTCAAAATCTTCTTGTTAATTGATATCAATCTATTGCTAAATCATTTGTAATTAAATAATTTCATATATATATTGTTGTATTTAATTGTATTAACCTGTTTTTTTAATTATGTTTTATTGTGTGCCTTTTCCCCCCAAAAAATACAGAATCCTAATTATTTAATAATGTATTTATTTGCCTAAAAGTAGTACAATTTAAATATATTTTGTATGTATTTCATAGTCTAAAATACTCAAAGTAGTCATTTAATGGAGTTATCAAACAGAAATGTTCATCAGGGATGTTGCTTTAACCCACAAAAATCCCTGTAAAGTAGTGAGAAAAAAAAAGATAAATACTTTTACAAAAGGCTGTGTTGAGGCTCAAAGCAGACACACACACACACACACACACACACACACACACACACACACACACACACACACACACACACACACACACACACACACACACACACACTTTGCTCCTCTGATTTAAATTCAATCATTTATTCTGAGGCTTTACTTTTTTCTTTTTTTTAATGTGTTTTTATAATATTTAATGTGTTTTTATAATATATAAAATATATACAAATATAATGTTTTTATTGTATTTGTTTATTGCTTTCAATAATTTAAAGCACAATTATTTGAATTTTTTATAATAAAAGAGTAGTTTGAGTTGTATTTATTTGCACAGATTAGATTGAAAAACAGTCACAAAGGAAACTGCGGTGCAGTTGGAGGGAAAACGGATTCATTAAATACAATTTATAAATATTAATCAGAGTCAACAAATGTAAAAAATATATGGAAATAACCAACACGAACAGGTTCCTGAATAAGAAGCCATTTGAATCAGGTGAGAAACTAATTTTCTTCTACAATAAATGAGAAATGGATCTTTTCTTTTCCAGTGGGATGTTTGGTGAATCTCCTCGAGACAAACAGGTGTGGGACCAGCTCCTCCGTCCTCTCTGACCACCTGCACTCTGACCTCTGACCTCTCACACTTGTGGCTGCTCACTGGTGGAGTGCCTCTGGGTCAGAGAGGAGTCAGCTGACTCTGCAGAGTCAAAGCATGAAAAACATGCTTTCAGTTCACCGCCAGCAGGTGGCGCATGGCAAAAAGGCCTCGAGACGAGTCAAGCCTGTGAAGGTCTGTGTGTGTGTGTGTGTGTGTGTGTGTGTGTGTGTGTGTGTGTGTGTGTGTGTGCGTGCGTGTGTGTGTGTGTGTGTGTGTGTGTGTGTGTGTGTGTGTGTGTGTGTGTGTGTGTCTTATATAACTAAGGGGAAATATAATAAAACAAAAACCTTTTTTTTAAAGTAACATCATTTTGTTCTCCGTTGATAAAATACATTTATACATATAAATGTATACATCTATTCATTACATTTATTCATAATATGAATAATAATAATAATAATAACAGTGTATTCCTTCTTAAATAGGACATAGTTTTTTACATGAAAAAATTGCAGAATATAATTACATGTTTTAATACATTTCCTTATGCTTAATCAAACATCTTGATTAATGTATTTTTTTTTAAATTCCTGTTTGTGTCATTCTGTGTTATAATGTATGTTATTATGTTTCCCAAAGTGGCAATACAATAAAAAAAATCCTTGTTTTAAATGATTATTTTCTTTGTAATTATGATGATTGATTTATGATTCCAGCTCTGACGTGAACCATTTTCAAACCACAGAAGTGTAGCTACTCTGTCGTTTGATTCATGGGCAGAGATGATATCAGAGTCGGCTCACCGTCGCCCTCCTGGGAAGACTTAGAGCGACAGATTTGAACGAGAGCGGTTCACTAAAAGTCTAACTGCGCCCACAAAATTAATTAGAGTAAAATAAAGGAAGTGTAAAAGGTTTTTAATATCTGTTAGCTGGGAATGTTGGAGCATATTTGTGAGGATTTATGAACAATGGGTGTCATCCTTTCAGCGTCTCTGCTGTAAACTGGGGTGATGAGGAGGTGCAGCAACGCTGATTATGGTTTGTCCTGATAAAATATATAGTCCACTGTTTTACATGTTTGGAAGCCTTTTGATGGGAGGAACAGAAGTGCTGAGACGGACAGAATGACTGCAGGTTAAAACAAGGCAAAGAGGGAGCGTTCATGCTCTCCAGTCATCAAACCGTCATTTGAATTCAACTTTTATTCATTTAGTTCTGTACAAATTTAAACTAAAGTAAACTTCAGGCCTAACATAACAATGTGGCTTTCTTCAGTGGTTGCATCTGTCAATTACATTTATTTTATTTATGGTAAAACAAATACAAATAAATGAACAAATATGTACATTATTGCCTGGATATAAATGAATGATTACCAAATAATCAGGATTTAAATTGAAGTCAGAAAACCTGGAACAATATTCACAGAATAATAGAGAAGGATTATTAGAAATGTTTGGGATTCATTTAGTTGGTTATAGTTATTTTCTTCAAGGTGGAACCATCCATGTGTTCTCTTCAACTGACTGGATCATGAAAGCAACGACATCCAACTGCTCGTCACGGCTCACTAGTCCCAAAACCTTTTTTTTTAAAGCCTCTCCTGAAAATAATACTCAGTATTTAAATATTATTTTCTTTAAAGCACATTTTTACACATAGAATACATATTTACTACATCCAACAACAGATATGAATATTATGGAATATATCATATTTTTATAGCTATATTAATGCTGTTTCAGAATAATAATCACAACGCATTTTATAATGACTTTTAAAGTCAACGCTCATGACACCTCACAACCGCTAGTCACACACTGACATTTCTTTATCAGAATTCCCATAAATCCCATAAATGTGAAATATGATACTGTTTTTTTTACAATGCATTGTCATCACTGTAATTATAACATCATACATTAGCATTATAATATGATTATATGCTGCTGGTCATTGTTTGCTTTGAGTGAAGTGAAACAAAGTCAATAAATCAGTTAATTATAATAACATGCAAAATGTTGGAAAATACATTTTTGCTTTTACTTAAAGCAATCAGTGACCACTTAGAGTGCCTTTAAACACATCATGATGCATTATAAAAGCGAGGAGCATCTATTATACACGTGGGCAACCGGACAAACTGATCAGACCCCTGAGCACCAAGCAAACTGGAACATTTAAAGGATGAGAATATCAAATATTCCCCACTGAAATACTTAATTAATTTTACAATAAATGGATAGGAAACACACACACACACACACACACACACACACACACACACGCATATACAACACACACACACACACACACACACACACACACACACACTGACATGAATAAAAACACCACAAGGAGCAAGGGGGTAGGAGAGATGATAGAAAGGAAGGAGGAGAGGAGGAGAGACGCATTGTGTTTCCTGGACTGTTAAAAAAAAGGAGAGGGAAGTGAAAGAAAGAGAAGACGATGCAAGGAGGCGAGGAAGGGTGAAAGGAGAGAAGGAGGGAGTAAACTGTCCAGGGAAGGAGGGAGGGAGAAAAATAAGTGAGGGGAGTGAGGAGGGAGGGAAGGAAGGGGGTCAAAGGTTACTCTCATTTTTTATCCATTACTACTCAGGGTCACATTCTGGGTCACGGCTGTGTGTGTGTTTGTGTGTGTGTGTGTGTGTGTGTGTGTGTGTGTGTGTGTGTGTGTGTGTGTGTGTGCTTAAGCCGGTATGTCTCTTCTATTCTGTTCTCAACTAAAAATAGTTCCAGGACCCAAGGCGCTAAGGGGAGGAGGAGGACGAGGAAGAAGGAGAGCCGGTAAAACAAAATGGACGTGAAGAGGAGAAAGAGGACTCGGGGAGCCGAGAACAGACAGAGGAGGAGAGGAAGGGTTGGTGACGATGGGAGGGAAGGGTATGAGAGGAAGAGAGAAGCTGCTGAAATGGAAGTGGGTAGAGAGGAGAAGCAGACAGCGGGAGGAGGCGTTTGTATTTGACCGTGAGTTGACCCGCTCCCTGTCGCCCTCTCACCTCTCCTTCACCTCCCTCGCTCCATCCCTCATCCTGGAGTGAGGAGGCCCCACTCGCGCGTACACACACACACACACACACACACACACACACACACACACACACACACACGGTGACTTGTCCTGGCAGTGACCTCTGCTCCGCTCAGCAGGAATGTTGAAGGAGAGGATGAGTGAACGGCCGGGCTACACACACAAACACAAAGGAGACATACCGTACACACTGAAGGAGACAAAGACGCACGTTTTGGTGGAAAATCGCTCGGGAGATGCGACGGTTCCAAAAATCGAACGAGAGCAGAAGAAGAAGGGGAGCTTTTTCTCTGAGTGCGTGAGGTTATGGGTGAGGAGGACGGAGAGCCCAGAGTGTCTGAATACACACACACACACACACACACACACACACACACACACACAGGATGATGTATTGGGAGTAATCCGCAGTGAGACTTGTGTATACACACACACACACACACACACAATCAAAGGCAGGACACACACACACACACACACACACACACACACACACACAGACGGACATACACCATACACACATTGGGGTGTTTATACGCTGCAGATGTTGGACAGGAAACGAGTTGTGTTCAGGGACACAAGCACATGTGACACATGAAACAAACGGTCGGCTCGGTGGAGTTCAGTAGAAGTCCATGGACACCTATGCAGGGGCGTAAACACAGGCGGTGGGGCCCTTAGGGGCCCATGGAGAAAAACGGACCCCTACGAGGGATTTACGTCGACGACTTGTAAATATACCTGTAGTCATGATACTATGTCCTATACAAGCGCTGGAAACGGCCAACCCATGGCTTTCTATTCTCTCTTTCTTGGTAAAAATAATCAGAAGCAATCCATAACGAATACAACTTTCAAACTTATAAAAGAACAACAATACGAATAATAAAAACACTTTTTTAAAAAACAAATGCTTTCTTATTTCATTTTGTATTTCTGTCATGTACTGCAATGGTGATTTATTGCTAATACGTAGATAATGTAAAGTTTTGATTTGGTCACGTGACGAGACAATACCATTGTGTGTGTGTGTGCGCGTGTGTGCTTAATACTTAATACACTGCTTAATACACTGTGCAAGCCTTCATGCGTATATACACACAGACATACAGACATATACAGACAGCACGCTGTGCAGAGATAAGCGTCACGAGGGAGTCGGGGGTCAGAACCCAAACTCGGGTCACTCTGCTGGTCAGCAGTCGTACATGGGTCAAAGGTCAGCAAGAGGTCACATTCTGTTGGGGACCTAAGTAGCTGAGACATGTCAAAGGTTTATACAGCAACTGGGATCATGTGAGACAGAGGACAGCGAACAATGTAAGGTCTTATTTACGATAGTAGTAGAATACTGACTTTACAAAACACCAGACGGACGAAAAATTAAAAAATACAGAAATTGCAATGTGTTCCACCACATGGAGGAGGTTTGCCTCATATGCATGGATACAGACTAAGGCTCCTATTAATATTGAGTATTTATCCATTATCTGAATTGCTTATCCTCATTAGGAGCGCCGGAGCCGATCCCAGCTGTCTAGGGACGAAGGCAGGGTACACCCTGGACTAGTCGCCAGTCCATCACAGCGCCAGTTCATCACATATTAATATTGAATATTTATACTAAACTCTTTTTGTAGTCCAGGACGAATTGATTGGTGGTGACAGGACGGCTAAATATTGTCATTTAAAGTGAGGCTTCTATTTTAAAAGCAAACGATGCATGGATTATTCAGAGCAGAGCAGCGCAGCGCATATTTTTGGAACTCGTGGACGATTCTGTCCAATCAGACGCGTAGAAACATCGGTTTGCAGCTCTCTCTCTCTCTCTCTCTCTCTCTCTCTCTCTCTCTCTCTCTCTCTCTCTCTCTCTCTCTCTCTCGCTCGCTCTTAATGGACACAAAAAAGCAAGCAGGCAAAGAAATCAAAACCCACTGTGTGTTCCGTCTGTCGATCAATCTCCACCGGTCAGTTTCAGCACCACGGACAGCTCTGTAGACGTCAAGCGACGTCGCCGCTGTCAGTGGGTAGTGGGTGATGGTGATATTCAAAGTACAAGTTTTAAGATACATTTCAGGCTTTTTACTCATACAAATAGTACACATCCGTCTCGGCTTGAGGGGTCTGCGGCCCATGAACGCTCGCGTGTATCACGGCTACTTTGTGCTGTGATCGGCCAGGTGTGAAGAGGTGAGGAAGTGAGAGGGGCGAAAAAAAACTTCTCTCACGATCTTTCTTTACTCATTTCTTAGTCAATCACTTCGTTCATGTTGCGCGTGGAAAAACAGAGCAACTGTCTCGCCTGTCACTTTTGATACACAAAAAGAAGAGCAAGTGTTTAACTGATGCAGAGCCATCAATGAGGTATATGTCAACGACTCAACTCATTCTGAACCTTTACTCTAATTTAAAACAAAAGAGTGACTCATAACTTTCATCACACTGTTAATTGCTCCGGCTGAAAGGAAACAGAAATGTGTTCACAATGATGTCATGGTCTTGGGTCTCTGTTTATTCTGTTTCCTGTTTTATTTTGAAGTTCACCCCTCTTGTCTTGGGGTATAACTTCCAGTTCCAGGGAGTTTTGCACACCTTTTTGATTGGTAAATGCTGAATGGAACTGTACTTGTATGCTTTTTCTGGTCTTCCGAGCACTCAAAGCGCTTTCACACTATCTGTCATCATTCACCCATTCATACATTAACGGGAGGAGCTATTGTCTCTTTAGTCCTGCTTATCTCTTCCCTCTCCCCTCCTAATGTCACTGTTTGTACCGCCTTGGTTCCTCTCGTCTTTGTTTTGGGGTTTTGTTACCTG